>NC_053027.1:125285395-125465648 GCF_003073215.2 Triticum urartu
ACATTTCGTGACAAGCTCAACTACATCTTGGAGGGCTATGGGCCAATAGAATCCTTGCCGGTATGCTTTCCTAACTAATGCCCTTGATCCAATGTGTGAGCCGCACATTCCTCTGTGAGTCTCATCCAGCAGTTCCTTTCCATCCTCCCGGCAAACACACTTCAATTTCACACTGTTGGGCCTCCTTTTGTACAGAGTGTCATCGACAAACTGGTACATACTGGCCCTCTGGGCTTCTCTTTCAGCTTCATCCTGATTGCCAGGGAGTTCTATGGTTTGGAGGAAGTGGACAATGTGCCTTGCCCAAGTTGGTGCCTATGGCTCGGCAATGAGGACTAGTGGCACCTCCTCTGTTGCGGGATCACCAGCCTCGTACGCGGGGTCCATATAGGCCTGGCTGGAGGGGTGGTACGGTAGGCAGTGAAGAGTTGTTTATGGTAGGGTATCTGCCGGGAGCGAATGGCTCTGCCGGGAGAGGCTTACCGTAGTCATCCATATTTCTCCTCTTTCGGGCCATTGTGGCCAGTGATACTGAGGGTTGAGAGAGATGGAGAACAAAAGTTCCTGGTTCCACAGGAAGCTTCTGCGCATCACACTTTGACAGGTGATCAGCTATGTTGTTTTCCGCATGGGGTACGTGCTCTGTTTGCAAGCCGTCAAAGTGCTCCTCCATTCTCCTTACTTCCTCAGCGTATGCTTCCATCAATGGGCTTTGGTAATCCTTGTTGACTTGTCTCACCAGGAGCTGTGAATCTCCTCGAATGATCAGCTTCTTAATTCCCAATTCTGCTGCAATCCTGGGCCTGGCAAAGAGCCCTTCATACTCTGTTGTATTGTTGGTGGCTTCTTCCTGGGCAAAGTGCGTCTGTACGACGTACTTCAAGTGCTCCTCAGAGGGGGCAACAAGAAGCACGCCAGCCCCTGCACCTTGTAGGGAAAAAGCACCAACAAAATACATAATCCATTCTTGGGGTGATTCCTTGCCGGGGAGAGCTGTCTCGGTCCTTTCCTCATCAGGGGATGGCGTCCATTCTGCAATAAACTCTTCCAAAGCCCTACTCTGAATAGTTGAAGTGCTCTCAAACTTCAAACCAAAGCTGGATAAATCCAAAGCCCATTCCACTATTCTGCCAGTTGCATCAGGGTTTCAGAGTATCCTTTGCCGCGGGAAACGAGTGACAACTGTGATCTCATGGGCTTGGAAGTAGTGGCGCAGTTTCCTTGAGGCCATAATGAGACCAAAGATCAACTTTTGCATGCCAGAGTACCTCGATCTAGCCCCTGTAACAAGGAGCTGACGAAGTACACTGGGCGCTGCACCACTTTATTCCTTGTCGCGTCCTTGGGGTTGCTCTCACTGTCATGCTCATTGCTGTCCTGATCCTTTTCTGACTCTGCCGCGATCTAGCCACTTTCTACCTCATCCACATCTCAATGCGCTACCAAAGCTGCACTGACCACTTGGTTGGTTGCCGCCAAGTAAAGCAACAATGGCTCTTGGGGTTTGGGTGCAACCAGGGTAGGCACAGATGACAGGTAGGCTATCAATTCCTGCAGAGCTGCATCTGCTTCCGGGGTCCACTTCATAGGCCCCGCCTTCTTCAAAACCTTGAAGAACGGCAGAGCACGCTTGGCAGACTTGGAGATGAATCTTCTCAGCGCGGCAACGCATCCCGTCAAGCGCCTCACATCTTTAACTGCCCTTGGCACTTGGATCTGCTCAATGGCCTTGATCTTGTCGGGGTTGGCCTCGATCCCCCGATGGGACACGAAGAACCCAAGTAGCTTGCCGGAGGGAACACCAAATACACACTTCTCCGGATTAAGGTTCAGATTGATCTTGCGCAGATTGGCAAATGTCTCTTCCAAATCCTGGATAAGGGTGGCCTTATCCTTGGTATTTACCACGATATCATCCATATAGGCTTATATATTTCTGTGCAACTATGGCTCAAAACCAATCTGGACTGCCCTTGCAAAAGTGGACCCAACACTATTTAATCCGAACGGCATGCAGACAAAGCAGTACGTACCACACAGAGTGATGAACAATGTCTTCTCTTCATCTTCCTTGGACATGAAGATTTGATTATATCCTAAGTATGCATCCAGAAAGGAGAGGAAATCACATCTGAAGTAGAATCCATGATCTGGTCGATGCATCGCAAGGGAAAGGGGTCCTTCGGGCAAGCCTTGTTGAGGTCCGTGAAATCAATGCGAAGTCTCCACTTCCCATTAGCTTTCCGGACAACTACTAGATTTGCTAACCATGTAGGATGCATTACTCCTCCGACCAAACTAGTTGACTCTAACTTCTTGATCTCTTCGGCAATGAATTGCTGCCTCTCCAAGGCCTGCTTCCGTACTTTTTGCTTGACGGGCCGGGCATGTGGGCAGATAGCAAGGAGATGCTCAATTACCTTCCTGGGAACACCAGTGATATCAGATGGTTGCCAAGCAAACACATCGATATTCGCCTGCAGGAAGGCAATGAGCGCGCTTTCCTATTTGTCATCAAGGGGGGCGCTGATAGTGAAAGTACCATCAACGCCAGCCAGCCCTGCCGGGACCTTCTTCAATTGGGGTGCAGTAACCTTGGGTCTCTTGCTGTTCGAACACTCCGACACGTCGTCAATGGGTGCCGTGCACTCGAAGGGGGCACGCTTCTTGGGCTCCTTGCCGAAGGTCCTACAATCCCTCTTCTTTCCTTTGCTTTCCTTGGTGGGAACTGCTGCTGCCGCAGCCTCTGCTACGACTGCATCCCGATACATCTTATCCACACAGATAACTGCATCCTTCTCATCTGACGGGATAGTGAGGACTCCCAATGGCCCAGGCATTTTCAGGGTGTTATAAGCATAGTGGGATGCTGCAATGAACTTGGCTAGGGATGGTCGTCCAAGAATCCCATTTGTACGGCAGGGGGAGACCAACCACATCAAATACAATCTTCTCAGTTTGAATGTTCAGCTCTCCCCCAAACGTCATCGGCAATGTAATATTCCCCTTAGGATGACTCCTGCCGGGATTAACTCCTTAAAACATGGCATTGGCCTCTAGCTCTTCTTCTCCTATCTAAAGCTTGCTGATAACTACTAGGGAAATCAGATTCAATCCGGCCCCGCCGTCCACTAGCATCTTTGTGACCTTGAGGTTGCGAATTGTTGGGGAAACCAACAATGGCAAACACCTCACCGCAGTGATGCGATCAGGGTGATCCTCTTCGTCAAAGATGATGGGTGTGCGGGACCATTTGAGCGGTTTCGGGGCCTCTGGCGCTGGTTCCACAACATTGACCTCGTGCCCATCGTTTGAGTTGGCGATGAGAGGAGTGCAAATATGCACCCCCATCAATGCATAGGGCGTTAGTGGCCTTCTGAAATTCCTGCTCACTCGTTTCCTCCTCATCCTCTTCATTACACACATCATCATCGATTTCCTTCTCTTGGCCCCTGGCGGGTTTTCCTTGGTTCCAAAAGGGTTTGGTGGGGCGATGATGTCTACTACACAACCTTCTTCTTGTAGATGTTGTTGGGCCTCCAAGTGCAGAGGTTTGTAGGACAGTAGCAAATTTCCCTCAAGTGGATGACCTAAGGTTTATCAATCCGTAGGAGGCGTAGGATGAGGATGGTCTCTCTCAAGCAACCCTGCAACCAAATAACAAAGAGTCTCTTGTGTCCCCAACACACCCAATACAATGATAAATTGTATAGGTGCACTAGTTCTGCAAAGAGATGGTGATACAAGTGGTATATGGATAGTAGATAATAGTTTTGTAATCTGAAAAATATAAAAACAGCAAGGTAGCAAGTGATAAAAGTGAGCATAAACGGTATTGCAATGATAGGAAACAAGGCCTAGGGTTCATACTTTCACTAGTGCAAGTCCTTTCAACAATAATAACATAATTGGATCACATAACTATCCCTCAACATGCAACAAAGAGTCACTCCAAAGTCACTAATAGCGGAGAACAAACGAAGAGATTATGGTAGGGTACGAAACCACCTCAAAGTTATTATTTCCAATCAATCAGTTGGGCTATTCCTATAAGTGTCACAAACAGCCCTAGAGTTCGTACTAGAATAACACCTTAAGACACAAATCAACCAAAACCCTAATGTCACCTAGATACTCCAATGTCACCTCAAGTATCCGTGGGTATGATTATACGATATGCATCACACAATCTCAGATTCATCTATTCAACCAACACAAGGGACCTCAAAGAGTGCCCCAAAGTTTCTACCGGAGAATCATGACGAAAACGTGTGCCAACCCCTATGCATAGGTTCATTGGCGGAACCCACAAGTTGATCACCAAAACATACATCAAGTGAATCACGTGGTATCCCATTGTCACCACAGATACGCACGGCAAGACATACATCAAGTGTTCTCAAATCTTTAAAGACTCAATCCGATGAGATAACTCCAAAGGGGAAACTCAATTCATTACAAGAGAGAAGAGGGGGAGGAGAAACATAAGATCCAACTATAATAGCAAAGCTCGCGATACATCAAGATCGTGCCAAATCAAGAACACGAGAGAGAGAGAGAGATCAAACACATAGCTACTGGTACATACCCTCAGCACCGAGGGAGAACTACTCCCTCCTCATCATGGAGAGCACCAGGATGATGAAGATGGCCACCGGAGAAGGATTGCCCCCTCCGGCAAGGTGCCGGAACGGGTCTAGATTGGTTTTCGGTGGCTAGGAGGCTTCTGGTGGCGGAACTCCTGATCTATTGTGCTCATCGATGTTTTTAGGGTATATGGAGATATATAGGTGGAAGAAGTATGTCAGGGGGGCACGAGGGGCTCATGAGGGTGGAGGGCGCGCCCAGGGGGTTGGCGCGCCCCCCTGCCTCATGACGTCCTCGTAGAGCCCCCGACGTGCACTCTAAGTCTTCTGGGCTTCTTTCCTTCCAAAAATGAGTTCCGTGAATTTTCGGGTCAATTGGACTCCGTTTGATTTTCCTTTTCTTCGAAACCCTAAAACAGTGTAAAAACAGAAACTGGCACTGGGCTCTGTGTTAATAGGTTAGTCCCAAAAATGATATAAAAGTGTATAATAAAGCCCATAAATATTCAAAACAATAGATAATATAGCATGGAGCAATCAAAAATTATAGATACGTTGGAGATGTATCGGCATCCCCAAGCTTAATTCCTGCTCATCCTCGAGTAGGTAAATGATTAAAAACAGAATTTTTGATGCGGAGTGCTACTTGGCATAATTTCAATGTAATTCTTCTTAATTGTGGCATGAATATTCAGATCCGTAAGATTCAAGACAAAAGTTCATATTGACATAAAAATGATAATACTTCGAGCATACTAACTAAGCAATTATGTCTTCTCAAAATAACATGGCTAAAGAAAGTTATCCCTACAAAATCATATAGTCTGGCTATGCTCCATCTTCACTCACACAAAATATTTAAATCATGCACAACCCCGATGACAAGCCAAGCAATTGTTTCATACTTTTGATGTTCTCAAACTTTTTCAATCTTCATGCAATACATGAGCGTGAGCCATGGACATAGCACTATAGGTGGAATAGAATGGTGGTTGTGGAGAAGACAAAAAGGGAGAAGATAGTCTCACATCAACTAGGCGTATCAATGGGATATGGAGATGCCCATCAATAAATATCAATTTGAGTGAGTAGGGATTGCCATGCAACGGATGCACTAGAGCTATAAGTATATGAAAGCTCAACAAAAGAAACTAAGTGGGTGTGCATCCAACTCGCTTGCTCACGAAGACCTAGGGCATTTTGAGGAAGCCCATCATTGGAATATACAAGCCAAGTTCTATAATGAAAGATTCCCACTAGCATATGAAAGTGACAACATAGGAGACTCTCTATCATGAAGATCATGGCGCTACTTTGAAGCACAAGTGTGGTAAAGGGATAGTAGCATTGTCCCTTCTCTCTTTTTCTCTCATTTCTTTATTTTTTTATTTGGGCCTTTTCTCTTTTTTATGGCCTCTTTTCTTTCTTTTTTTATTTGGGCTTCTTTGGCCTCTTTTATTTATTTATTTTTCGTCCAGAGTCTCATCCCGACTCGTGGGGGAATCATAGTCTCCATCATCCTTTCCTCACTGGGACAATGCTCTAATAATGATGATCATCACACTTTTATTTACTTACAACTCGATACTTAGAACAAGATATGACTCTATATGAATGCCTCCGGCGGTGTACCGGGATGTGCAATGATGCATGAGTGACATGTATGAAAGAATTATGAACGATGGCCTTGCCACAAATACGATGTCAACTACATGATCATGCAAAGCAATATGACAATGATGAAGCATGTCATAATAACGGAATGGTGGAAAGTTGCATGGCAATATATCTTAGAATGGCTATGGAAATGCCATAATAGGTAGGTATGGTGGCTGTTTTGAGGAAGATATATGGAGGGTTTAAGGTACCGGCGAAAGTTGCGCGGTACTAGAGAGGCTAGCAATGGTGGAAGGGTGAGAGTGCGTATAATCCATGGACTCAACATTAGTCATAAAGAACTCACATACTTATTGCAAAAATCTATTAGTTATCGAAACAAAGTACTACATGCATGCTCCTAGGGGGATAGATTGGTAGGAAAAGACCATCGCTCGTCCCCGACCGCCACTCATAAGGATGAAAATCAATAAATAAGTCATGCTCCGACTTCATCACATAACGGTTCACCATACATGCATGCTACGGGAATCACAAACTTCAACACATGTATCTCTCAAATTCAAAACCACTCAACTAGCATGACTCTAATATCACCATCTCCATATCTCAAAACAATTATCAAGTATCAAACTTCTCATAGTACTCAACACACTCATAAGAGAATTTTATTATTCTTGAATACCTAGCATATTAGGATTTTAGGCAAATTACCATGCTATCAAGACTCTAAAAATAATCTAAGTGAAGCATGAGAGATCAATAGTTTCTATAAAACAAATCCACCACCGTGCTCTAAAAGATATAAGTGAAGTACTAGAGCAAATGACAAACTACTCCGAAAGATATAAGTGAAGATCAATGAGTAGTCGAATAATTATGCAACCATGTGAAGACCCTCTAACATTTAATAATTTAAGATCTTGGTATTCTATGCAAACAGCAAGCAAAGAAAAATAAAATGACATTCTAAGAATGGAAAACATCATGTGAAGAAGCAAAAACTTAGGATCAGCCGGTACTAACCGATAGTTGTTGAAGAAGAAAGGTGGGATGCCAACCGGGGCATCCCCAAGCTTAGATGCTTGAGAATTCTTGAAATATTATCTTGGGGTGCCTTGGGCATCCCCCAGCTTGAGCTTTTGTGTCTCCTTAATTCCTCTCATATCATGGTCTCCCTAAATCTCAAAAGCTTCATCCACACAAAACTCAACAAGGACTCGTGAGATAAGTTAGTATAAACCATTGCAAAACCTTATCATACTCTATTGTATCAAATCACTAAAATTATTATTCAAAATTGCATACTAAATGTCTCTGCATATTTAATAGTCCTATCCTCAAACAGAATCATTAAAGAAGCAAACATATGCAAACAATGCAAACATAACAGCAATCTGCCTAAACAGGACAGTCTGTAAAGAATGCAGCAACATCCATACTTTCCTTGCTCCAAAAATTATGAACGAAAATTCCCACTGTAGTAAATTTATCAGATCTTAATATGCAAAATGTTTCAACATTTTATCACATTCTGACTTTTCTAGGGAATTATTGCAACAGCGGTAAACTTTCTGTTTTCAAACAGCAACATGTGGACTTCTAAGATAGGCATAGTAAAGGTTATCAATGCCACTTTTACTGAAATAAAATAGGAAAAACATTGTTCTAAATAACAGAAAGCAAATCCTAACAAAATAAATTGACGCTCCAAGCAAAACACATATCATGTGGCGAATAAAAATATAGCTCCAAGTAAAGTTACCGATGAACGAAGACGAAAGAGGGGATGCCTTCCGGGGCAGCCCCAAGCTTAGGATCTTGGCTATCCTTTAATATTACCTTGGGGTGCCTTGGGAATCCCCAATCTTAGGCTCTTGCCACTCCTTATTCCATAGTCCATCGAATCCTTACCCAAAACTTGGAAACTTCACAACACAAAACTTAACAGAAAACTCGTAAGCTCCGTTAGTATAAGAAAATAAATCACCACTTCAAGGTACTGTAATGAACTCATTCTTCATATATATTGGTGTTAAATCTACTGTATTCCAACTTCTCTATGGTTTATAAACTATTTTACTAGCCATAGATTCATCAAAAATAAGTAAACAACACATGAAAAACAGAATCTGTCAAAAACAGAACAGTCTGTAGTAATCTGAATCAAACGTATACTTATGGAACTCATAAAATTCTAAAATAAATTGCTGGACCTGAGGCATTTATCTATTAATCATATTAAAAAACAATTAACTAAATAGCACTCTCCAAATAAAAATGGCAGCAATTCTCGTGAGCGCTAAAGTTTCTCTTTTTTACAGCATGATCACAAAGACTTCCCCCAAGTCTTCCCAAAGGTTCTACTTGGCACAAACACTAATTAAAAGCATAAAACCACATCTAAACAGAGTCTATATGAATTATTTATTACTAAACAGGAACAAAATTCAAGGAACAAAAACAAAGTTGGTTTGCCTCCCAACAAGCGCTATCGTTTAACGCCCCTAGCTAGGCATGATGATTTCAATGATGCTCACATAATAGATAAGAATTGTAACATAAAGAGAGCATCATGAAGAATATGACTAGAACATTTAAGTCTAACCCACTTCCTATGCATAAGGATTTTGTGAGCAAACAACTTGTGGGAACAATAATCAACTAGCATAGGAAGGTAAAACAAGCATAACTTCAAAATTTTAAGCACATAGAGAGGAAACTTGATATTATTGCAATTCCTACAAGCATATGTTCCTCCCTCATGATAATTTTCAGTAGCATCATGAATTAATTCAACAATATAACCAGCACCTAAAGCATTATTTTCATGATCTACAAGCATAGAAAATTTACTACTCTCCACATAGGCAAAATTCTTCTTATTCGGAATAGTGGGAGTATCATAGGAAACTCGAATACTATAAATTGTTTCCACATTAAAATAGTAATGTTCAGAGAAGGGGTAATCATAATCATGACAAGTTTTATAAATATAATCACTACTTTTTATAGCATAAGTATCATCACAATAATCATCATAAGTAGGAGGCATGCTATCATCATTATAAACTTGTATATCAAAACTTGGGAGACTAAAAATATCATCATTATTAAACATAGCATCCCCAAGCTTGGGACAAACATTAATTGCAGAAAATATATTCTCAAATATGTCATCCTCATCAAACATAGCTTCCCCAAGCTTGGGCCTTTTCATATCATAAGCATAATCACTCTCATCATTAATAGTATAGATAGCACCAATAGTATAGCAATTATAATATTCTTCCAAGCAAGTGCCAAAAAGATTCATATCATAAGAAGTGTCATTATCTTCCCAATCATAATCATCACAACAAGCAATAGGCATAATGAGATCATCATCAAGTGTATCATTTTCATGAGGCACAGCAATAATAGGAGCAACTTTATTTGGGAGAGATACCTTTTTACCTCTCTTCCTTTTTCTTTTCTTCTTCTTCACCACATCATGTGTGGGTTCAATCCTCTTTTTGGAGCTCCTTATTAATGAGATTGGTTGAATAGAGGGCTCCTCTTCGTTACCTGATTCATCATAAGAAATAATAGGAGAATATTGGGAAGTCTCTTCCCTTTCGTTAGCATTCTCTTCATCTTCTATTTGTTTTCTTTTCTTTATGTAATTGGCAATATAAGGATTTTCAATGCAATTCAGCACGCAATACATATAAATTTCCTCTAGATCAAAATGAAGAACTTTATCAAGGGCAAATTTTGGAATATCCTTAGTTCTATGTTTAATTTCTTCATAACCCAAGAGCAAACTAAGTTCATTATGATGTGCACGGGAAATCAAGTCATTAAAATATTTGGACACGATACGCTCATGAAACAATTTGCATTGGGTACTAAAATGATTACGTTCATTGCAAAATTCACAAGTAGGGCTAAGAAAAGATAAATTTTCAGCACATTCATCTAGCTCTTCTTGCAACAATTTGGTTTCTAAGTACGTATGCCTCTTGCAATATCTATCTTCCCTATTTGGTGTGTACTTGCAAACCCAGTCTACTCCACAAAAATTGACATGTTTATAGGAGGCATTTTCATCATAACTAGTGCAATCATCATTAGCATCATGGATATTAAAAGAATTCATACTAACAACATTGCAATCATGCTCATCATTCAAATATTTAGTGCCAAACATTTTAGAGATCTCTTCTTCTAGCACTTGAGCACAATTATCCTTTCCATCATACTCACAAAAGATATTAAAAAGGTGAAGCGTATGAGACAAACTTAATTCCATTTTTTTGTAATTTTCTTTTATAGACTAAACTAGTGATAAAACAAGAAACTAAAAGACTCGATTGCAAGATCTAAAGATATACCTTCAAGCACTCACCTCCCCGGCAACGGCGCTAGAAAAGAGCTTGATGTCTACTACACAACCTTCTTCTTGTAGACGTTATTGGGCCTCCAAGTGCAGAGGTTTGTAGGACAGTAGCAAATTTCCCTCAAGTGGATGACCTAAGGTTTATCAATCCGTAGGAGGCGTAGGATGAAGATGGTCTCTCTCAAGCAACCCTGCAACCAAATAACAAAGAGTCTCTTGTGTCCCCAACACACCCAATAAAATGGTAAATTGTATAGGTGCACTAGTTCTGCGAAGGGATGGTGATACAAGTGGTATATGGATAGTAGATAATAGTTTTTGTAATATGAAAATATAAAAATAGCAAGGTAGCAAGTGATAAAAGTGAGCATAAACGGTATTGCAATGATAGGAAACAAGGCCTAGGATTCATACTTTCACTAGTGCAAGTCCTCTCAACAATAATAACATAATTGGATCACATAACTATCCCTCAACATGCAACAAAGAGTCACTCCAAAGTCACTAATAGCGGAGAACGAACGAAGAGATTATGGTAGGGTATGAAACCACCTCAAAGTTATTCTTTCCAATCAATCCGTTGGGCTATTCCTATAAGTGTCACAAACAGCCCTAGAGTTCGTACTAGAATAACACCTTAAGACACAAATCAACCAAAACCCTAGTGTCACCTAGATACTCCAATGTCACTTCAAGTATCCATGGGTATGATTATACGATATGCATCACACAATCTCAGATTCATCTATTCAACCAACACAAAGGACCTCAAAGAGTGCCCCAAAGTTTCTACCAGAGAATCACGACAAAAACGTGTGCCAACCCCTATGCATAGGTTCATGGGCAGAACCCGCAAGTTGATCACCAAAACATACATCAAGTGAATCACGTGGTATCCCATTGTCACCACAGATACGCACGGCAAGACATACATCAAGTGTTCTCAAATCTTTAAAGACTCAATCCGATGAGATAACTCCAAAGGGGAAACTCAATTCATTACAAGAGAGAAGAGGGGGAGGAGAAACATAAGATCCAACTATAATAGCAAAGCTCGCGATACATCAAGATCGTGCCAAATCAAGAACACAAGAGAGAGAGATCAAACACATAGCTACTGGTACATACCCTCAGCCCCAAGGGATAACTACTCCCTCCTCGTCATGGAGAGCACCGGGATGATGAAGATGGCCACCGGAGAAGGATTGCCCCCTCCGGCAGGGTGCCGGAACGGGTCTAGATTGGTTTTCGGTGGCTACGGAGGCTTCTGGCGGCGGAACTCCCGATCTATTGTGCTCCTCAATGTTTTTAGGGTATATGGAGATATATAGGCAGAAGAAGTACGTCAGGGGGGCCACGAGGGGCTCACGAGGGTGGAAGGCGCGCCCCCTGCCTCGTGACCTCCTCGTAGAGCCCCCGACGTGCACTCCAAGTCTTCTGGGCTTCTTTCTTTCCAAAAATGAGTTCTGTGAAGTTTCGGGTCAATTGGACTCTGTTTGATTTTCCTTTTCTTCGAAACCCTAAAACAAGGTAAAAACAGAAACTGGCACTGGGCTCTGGGTTAATAGGTTAGTCCCAAAAATGATATAAAAGTGTATAATAAAGCCCATAAATATTCAAAACAATAGATAATATAGCATGGAGCAATCAAAAATTATAGATACGTTGGAGACGTATCAGGCGACTTGCTTCACCGCCCCGGCCCTTACTGCCAATTGCATTCTGACCTTTTTACTTATCACACTTATCATACTCTGCCCTCTGTTTCTTGACAAGCTGCTCAACCTGATAACACTCCTGAAGGTCGTGGCCTTTAGTCCGGTGGATCTTGCAGTACGGCCTATAACCTTTCCCAACCTTTCCACGGCAGCAGCTTCCCGGCAGGCAGTGCACGCGACAGCTTCCTTTCCGGGGGCCTCAGCCTTGGCCTTCTTGCTGGTACTAGGTGTGCCCGAACCTTCTACAATCATCACTACCTTGTCTCTTGGCTTCTTACTTTGCTTCTTGCCCTTCCTCTGACTGGTTGATTCATCTTCATCCTCTGAATCAACATTAATGCAATCCTCTTCTCCGGGCAACTTCCTTCCCTCTTCCATCCGGGCACACATGTCTACCAGCGTATATAGTTCTTTCACAGTCTTGGGCAACCGCATGTTCATTTTAGAACGAATGCGGCGGTTGCGCACATTGGACTAGAAAGCTGCTATAACGGCTGCCGGATGGATATTCGGAATGTTCCTATGAACTTTACTGAATCTATGCAAATACTTATGGAGGGTTTCTCCTTCCTTCTACTTGAGAAGCTGTAGGTCGCTGGGCCTGCCGGGCTCTTGGTGGCCACCGGTGAAGGCACCGATGAACTCGTGGCATAAGTCTGCCCATGACGAAATGGAGTTCTCTGGCAGGTGCATTAGCCAAGACCTCACATTGGACTTGAGGGCCAAAGGGAAGTAGTTGGCGAACACCTTCTCATCTCTTCCCTCGGCAGCCTGAACAACGATGGTGTAGATGCTTAGAAACTCTACCGGGTTGAGCCTCCCGTCGTACTTCTCAGGTATCTCTGGCTTGAACGTCCGAACGGACGGCCAATGGACTCGCCACAGCTCTCGTGTAAAGGCAGGGCAGCCGACCTCAAAGGGAAGGCACCCACCAACACCAAGCGCAGGCTCGTCGATGTTGAGGTCGTCGCACCCGTTGGTCTGGCGGGGTGATGTCTACTACACAACCTTCTTATTGTAGACGTTGTGATACATCTCCAACATATCTATAATTTTTGATTGCTCCATGCTATATTATCTACTGTTTTGGACTATATTGGGCTTTATTTTCCACTTTTATATTATTTTTTGGACTAACCTATTAGCCGGAGGCCCAGCCCAGAATTGCTGTTTTTTGCCTATTTCAGTGTTTCGAAGAAACGGAATATCAAACTGAGTCCAAACGGAATGAAACCTTCGGGAACATGATTTTCTCACCGAACGTGATCCAGGAGACTTGGACCCTATGCCAAGGCATCAGAGAGGCAGTCACGAGGGTGGGGGGTGCCCCCCTAGGGCGCGCCCCCTGCCTCGTGGGCCCCTCGGAGCTCCACCGACGTACTCCTTCCTCCTATATATACCTACGTACCCCCAAACGATTAGAAGAGGAGCCAAAAACCTAATTCCACCTCCGCAACTTTTTGTATCCATGAGATCCCATCTTGGGGCATGTTCTGGAGCTCCGCCAGAGAGGGCCGTCATCATGGAGGGCTTCTACATCATCATAGCCTCTCCGATGAAGTGTGAGTAGTTTACCTCAGACCTTCGGGTCCATAGTTAGTAGCTAGATGGCTTCTTCTCTCTTTTTGGATCTCAATACAAAGTTCTCCCCCTCTCTTGTGGAGATCTATTTGATGTAATCTTCTTTTTGCGGTGTGTTTGTTGAGACCGATGAATTGTGGGTTTATGATCAAGTCTATCTATGAATAATATTTGAATCTTCTCTGAATTCTTTTATGTATGATTGGTTATCTTTGCAAGTCTCTTCGAATTATCTGTTTGGTTTGGCCAACTAGATTGGTAGTTCTTGCCATGGGGGAAGTGCTTAGCTTTGGGTTCGATCTTGCGGTGTCCTTTCCCAATGACAGAAGGGGCAGCAAGGCACGTATTGTATCGTTGCCATCGAGGATAACAAGATGGGGTTTATTTCATATTGCATGAATTTATCTCTCTACATCATATCATCTTGCTTAAGGCGTTACTCTGTTTTTAACTTAATACTCTAGATGCAGGCTGGATAGCGGTCGATGAGTAGAGTAATAGTAGTAGATGCAGAATCGTTTCGGTCTACTTGTCACGGACGTGATGCCTATATACATGATCATGCCTAGATATTCTCATAACTATGCTCAATTCTGTCAATTGCTCAACAGTAATTTGTTCACCCACCGTAGAATACTTATGCTCTTAAGAGAAGCCACTAGTGAAACCTATGGCCCCCGGGTCTATTCTCATCATATCAATCTCCACCACTTTAATCTTGTTTTTCTTTTTACCTTGCCTTTACTTTTTACTTTGCATCTTTGTACCAAAAATACCAAAAATATTATATCTATCAGATCTCACTCTCGTAAGTGACTGTGAAGGGATTGACAACCCCTAATCGCGTTGGTTGCGAGTAGCTATCATTTTGTGCAGGTACGAGGGACTTGAGCGTGGCCTCCTACTGGATTGATACCTTGGTTCTCAAAAACCGAGGGAAATACTTACGCTACTCTGCTGCATCATCCCTTCCTCTTCGGGGGAAACCAATGCAAGCTCAAGAGGTAGCAAGAAGGATTTCTAGCGCCGTTGCCGAGGAGTCTACACAAAAGTCAACATACTAAGTACCCATCACAATCCCTATCTCTCGCATTACATTATTTGCCATTTGCCTCTCGTTTTCCTCTCCCCCACTCCACCCTTGCCGTTTTATTCGCCCTCTCTCTCTCTATCCTCCCTCTCTATTTGCCTCTTTTGCCCGTTTGCTCTTGTTTGCTCATGTGCTAGTTTGCTTGTTTGTCGCGATGGCTCAAGATACTACCAAATTGTGTGACTTCACCAGTACCAATAATAATGATTTCCTTAGTACTCCGATTGCTCCTCTTGCTAATACTGAATCTTGTGAAATCAATGCTACTTTGTTGAATCTTGTTATGAAAGATCAATTCACCGACCTTCCTAGTGAAGATGCCGCTACTCATCTGAATAGCTTCGTTGATTTATGTGATATGCAAAAGAAAAAAGATGTCGATAATGATGTCATTAAATGAAGCTATTTCCTTTTTCGCTTAGAGATCGTGCTAAAGCTTGGTTTTCGTCTTTGCCTAAAAATAGTATTGATTCTTGGAACAAGTGCAAAGATGCTTTTATCTCTAAGTATTTCCCTCCCGCTAAGATCATCTCTCTTAGAAACAATATTATGAACTTTAAGCAACTTGATCATGAACATGTTGCGCAAGCTTGGGAGAGGATGAAATTAATGATACGTAATTGCCCTACTCATGGTTTGAATTTGTGGATGATTATACAAAATTATTATGCCGGATTGAATTTTGCTTCTAGAAATCTTTTAGGTTCGGCCGCGGGAAGCACTTTTATGGAAATCACTTTAGGAGATGCTACTAAACTCCTAGATAATATTATGGTTAATTATTCTCAATGGTATACTGAAAGATCTTCTAATAAAAAAGTGCATGCGATAGAAGAAATCAATGTTTTGAGTGGAAAGATGGATGAACTTATGAAATTATTTGCTACTAAGAGTGTTTCTTCTGATCCTAATGATATGCCTTTGTCTACTTTGATTGAGAATAACAATGAATCTATGGATGTGAATTTTGTTGGTAGGAATAATTCTGGTAACAACGCTTATAGAGGGAATTTTAATCCTAGGCCATATCCTAGTAATCCTTCTAATAATTATGGGAATTCCTACAACAACTCTTATGGAAATTACAATAAGATGCCCTCTGAATTTGAGAATAGTGTTAAAGAGTTTATGAATTCACAAAATAATTTTAATGCTTTGCTTGAAGAGAAATTGCTTAAAGTTGATGATTTGGCTAGAAACGTTGATATAATTTCTCTTGAGATTGATTCTTTAAATCTTACATCTATTCCTCCTAAGCATGATATCAATGAGTCTCTCAAAGCCATGAGAATTTCCATTGATGAGTGCAAGGAAAGAACCGCTAGGATGCGTGCTTCCAAAGATGCCTTTATTAAAGCGTGTTCTTCCAATTCCTATGAAAATCAAGATGAAGATCTAAAAGTTATTGATGTGTCCCCTATTAAATCTTTGTTTTGCAATATGAATCTTGATGAAACTGAATATGATCTTCATTTACCTAGAAGGCGTTCTAAAAATTCGGAGTATTTAGATCTTTATGATGAAATTGATGAAAGTGGGATTGAAAGAAATAAAAATCTAGCTGTTGCTAAACCCACTATATTGGACTTCAAGGAATTTAATTATGAAAGTTGCTCTTTAATTGATTGTATTTCCTTGTTGCAACCCGTGCTAAATTCTCCACATGCTTATAGTGAAAAGAAAGCCTTCACCGAACATATTGTTGATGCCTTGATGCAATCTTATGAAGAAAAACTTGAGTTGAAAGTTTCTATGCCTAGAAAACTCCATGATGAGTGGGAACCAACTATTAAAATTAAAATTAAAGATCATGAGTTTTATGCTTTGTGTGATTTGGGTGCTAGTGTCTCTACTATTCCCAAGACTTTGTGTGATTTGTTAGATTTTCGTAATTTTGATGATTGCTCTCTGAACTTGCATCTTGCGGATTCTACTATTAAGAAACCTATGGGAAGGATTAATGATGTTCTTATTGTTGCAAATAGGAATTATGTGCCCGTAGATTTCATTGTTCTTGATATAGATTGCAATCCTTCTTGCCCTATTATTCTTGGTAGACCTTTCCTTAGAACGGTTGGTGCGATTATTGATATGAAGGAAGGGAATATTAGATTTCAATTTCCATTAAAAAAGGGCATGGAACACTTTCCAAGAAAGAAAATAAAATTTCCATAAGAAACTATCATGAGAGGCACTTATGGATTGCCTACCAAAGATGGCAATACCTAGATCTATCCTCGCTTTTATGCCTAGCTAGGGGCGTTAAACGATAGCGCTTGTTGGGAGGAAACCCAATTTTATTTTTATTCCTTGCTTTTTGCTACTGTTTAGTAATAAATAAATTATCTAGCCTCTGTTTTGGTTGTGTTTTTTGTGTTTAATTAGTATTTGTGCCAAGTAGAACCGTTGGGAAGACTTGGGGTAAGTCTTGTTAAACTTGCTGTAAAAAACAGAAACGTTAGCGCTCACGAGAACTGCTGTAATTTTTATTTGAAGAGTGATATTTATTTAATTCATTTTGCAGATGATTAATAGATAAATTCCTCACGTCCAGCAATTTATTTTACAATTTTTGGGGTTCCAGATCTTGTGCTAGCTACAGATTACTACAGACTGTTCTGTTTTTGACAGATTCTGTTTTCCGTGTGTTGTTTGCTTATTTTGATAAATCTATGGTTAGTAAAATAGTTTATAATCCATAGAGAAGTTGGAATACAGTAGGTTTAACACCAATATAAATAAATAATGAGTTAATTACAGTACCTTGAAGTGGTCTTTTGTTTTCTTTCGCTAACGGAGCTCACGAGTTTTCCACTTTAAGTTTTGTGTTGTGAAGTTTTCAAGTTTTGGGTGAATTCTTGTGATGGATTTGTGAACAAGGAATGGAAAGAGCCTAAGCTTGGGGATTCCCATGGCACCCCCAAGATAATCCAAGGACACCAAAAAGTCAAAGCTTGGGGATGCCCCAGAAGGCATCCCCTCTTTCGTCCACTTTCATCGGTAATTTACTTGGAGCTATATTTTTATTCACCAACATGATATGCGTTTTGCTTGGAGTGTCTTGTATTATTTTTGTCTTTGTGTTTTAGTATGACACAATCATCCTTGCTTTACACAACTTTTGAGAGAGCCATACATGAATTAAAATTTGATAGAATACTCTATGTGCTTCACTTATATCTTTTGAGCGTTATAATTTTGCTCTATGTGCTTCACTTAGATCTTTTAGAGCACGGTGGTGGATTTGTTTTAAAGAAACTATTGATCTCTCATGCTTCACTTAAATTATTTTGGGAGTCTCTTAATAGCATGGTAATTTTCTTAATAATAATATGCTTGGTATTCAAGATTTGTGAAACTTTCTTTTGAGTGTGTTGAATACTAAGAAAACATTGAAGCATGATAATTGTTTTGAGATATGGAGGTGGTAATGTTAAAGTCATGCTAGTTGAGTAGTTGTGAATTTAAAGAATACTTGTGTTAAAGTTTGTGATTCCCGTAGCATGCACGTATGGTGAACCGTTATGTGATGAAGTCGGAGCATGATTTATTTATTGATTGTCTTCCTTATGAGTGGCGGTCGGGGACGAGCGATGGTATTTTCCTACCAATCTATCCCCCTAGGAGCATGCGTGTAATACTTTTCTTTGATAACTTCTAGATTTTTGCAATAAGTATATGAGTTCTTTATGACTAATGTTTAGTCCATGGATCATACGCACACTCACCCTTCCACCTTTGCTAGCCTCTCTAATACCGCGCACCTTTCGCCGGTATCATACACCCACCATATACCTTCCTCAAAACAGCCACCATACCTACCTATCATGGCATTTCCATAGCCATTCCGAGATATATTGCCATGCAACTTTCCACTGTTCCGTTTATCATGACACATTCATCATTGTCATATTGCATATCCTGGTACACAGCCGGAGGCATTCATATAGAGTCATATTTTGTTCTAAGTATCGAGTTGTAAGAAAAATAAAAGTGTGATGATCATCATTTTTAGAGCATTGTCCCAAGTAAGGAAAGAATGATGGAGACTATGATTCCCCCATAAGTCGAGATGAGACTCCGGACGGAAAATAAATAAAAGAGGCCAAAGAAGCCCAAATAAAAAGAGAAAGAAAAGAGGCCATATAAAAAAGGAGAAAAGGCCGAAATAAAAAAAATAAAAAAATGAGAGAAAAAGAGAGAAGGGACAATGTTACTATCCTTTTACCACACTTGTGCTTCAAAGTAGCACCATGATCTTCATGATAGAGAGTCTCCTATGTTATCACTTTCATATACTAGTGGGAATCTTTCATTATAGAACTTGGCTTGTATATTCCAATGATGGGCTTCCTCAAATTTCCCTAGGTCTTCATGAGCAAGCAAGTTGGATGCACACCCACTTAGTTTCTTTTTGAGCTTTCATATACTTATAGCTCTAGTGCATCCGTTGCATGGCAATCCCTACTCACTCACATTGATATCTATTGATGGGCATCTCCATAGCCCGTTGATACGCCTAGTTGATGTGAGACTATCTTCTCCTTTTTGTCTTCTCCACAACCACCATTCTATTCCACCTATAGTGCTATATCCATGGCTCACGCTCATGTATTGCGTGAAGATTGAAAAAGTTTTGAAAAAGTTAGAGTATGAAACAATTGCTTGGCTTGTCATCGGGGTTGTGCATGATTTAAATACTTTGTGTGGTGAAGATAGAGCATATCCAGACTATATGATTTTGTAGGGATAACTTTATTTGGACATGCTATTTTGAGAAGACATAATTGCTTTGTTAGTATGCTTGAAGTATTATTATTTTTATGTCAATATAAACTTTTGTCTTGAATCTTTCGAATCTGAATATTCATATCACAATTAAGAAGATTTACATTGAAATTATGCCAAGTAGCACTCCGCATCAAAAATTCTCTTTTTATCATTTACCTACTCGAGGACGAGCAGGAATTAAGCTTGGGGATGCCTGATACGTCTCCAACGTATCTATAATTTTTGATTGCTCCATGCTATATTATCTACTGTTTTGGACTATATTGGGCTTTATTTTCCACTTTTATATCATTTTTGGGACTAACCTATTAACCGGAGGCCCAACCCAGAATTGCTGTTTTTTGCCTATTTCAGTGTTTCGAAGAATCGGAATATCAAACGGAGTCCAAACGGAATGAAACCTTCGGGATCATGATTTTCTCACCGAACGTGATCCAGGAGACTTGGACCCTACGCCAAGGCATCAGAGAGGCGGTCACAAGGGTGGGGGGCGCCCCCCTAGGGCGCGCCCCCTGCCTCGTGGGCCCCTCGGAGCTCCACCGACGTACTCCTTCCTCCTATATATACCTACGTACCCCCAAACGATCAGAAGAGGAGCCAAAAACCTAATCCCACCACTGCAACTTTCTGTATACACGAGATCCCACCTTGGGGCATGTTCCGGAGCTCCGCCGGAGAGGGCCATCATCACGGAGGGCTTCTACATCATCATAGCCTCTCCGATGAAGTGTGAGTAGTTTACCTCAGACCTTCGGGTCCATAGTTAGTAGCTAGATGGCTTCTTCTCTCTTTTTGGATCTCAATACAAAGTTCTCCCCCTCTCTTGTGGAGATCTATTTGATGTAATCTTCTTTTTGCGGTGTGTTTGTTGAGACCGATGAATTGTGGGTTTATGATCAAGTCTATCTATGAATAATATTTGAATCGTCTCTGAATTCTTTTATGTATGATTGGTTATCTTTGCAAGTCTCTTCGAATTATCTGTTTGGTTTAGCCAACTAGATTGGTAGTTCTTGCCATGGGAGAAGTGCTTAGCTTTGGGTTCGATCTTGCGGTGTCCTTTCCCAGTGGCAGAAGGGGCAGCAAGGCACGTATTGTATCATTGCCACCGAGGATAACAAGATGGGGTTTATTTCATATTGCATGAATTTATCTCTCTACATCATGTCATCTTGCTTAAGGCGTTACTTTGTTTTTAACTTAATACTCTAGATGCATGCTGGATAGCGGCCGATGAGTGGAGTAATAGTAGTAGTTGCAGAATCGTTTCGGTCTACTTGTCACGGACGTGATGCCTATATACATGATCATGCCTAGATATTCTCATAACTATGCTCAATTCTATCAATTGCTCAACAGTAATTTTTTCACCCACCATAGAATACTTATGCTCTTGAGAGAAGCCACTTTAATCTATGGCCCCGGGTCTATTGTCATCATATCAATCTCCATCACTTTAATCTTGTTTTGCTTTTTAGTTTGCCTTTACTTTTTACTTTGCATCTTCATACCAAAAATACCAAAAATATTATATCTATTAGATCTCACTCTCGTAAGTGACCGTGAAGGGATTGACAACCCCTAATCACGTTGGTTGCGAGTAGCTATCGTTTTGTGCAGGTAAGAGGGACTTGAGCGTGGCCTCCTACTGGATTGATACCTTGGTTCTCAAAAACTGAGGGAAATACTTACGCTACTCTGCTGCATCATCCCTTCCTCTTCGGAGAAAACCAACGCAAGCTCAAGAGGTAGCACGTTGTTGGGCCTCCAAGTGCAGAGGTTTGTAGGTCAGTAGCAAATTTCCCTCAAGTGGATGACCTAAGGTTTATCAATCCGTAGGAGGCGTAGGATGAAGATGGTCTCTCTCAAGCAACCCTGCAACCAAATAACAAAGAGTGTCTTGTGTCCCCAACACACCCAATACAATGGTTAATTGTATAGGTGCACTAGTTTGGTGAAGAGATGGTGATACAAGTGCAATATGGATAGTAGATAATGGTTTTTGTAATCTGAAAATATAAAACCAGCAAGGTAACTAATGATAAAAGTGAGCACAAACAGTATTGCAATGCTAGTAAACAAGGCCTAGGGTTCATACTTTCACTAGTGCAAGTCCTCTCAACAATAATAACATAATTGGATCACATAACTATCCCTCAACATGCAACAAAGAGTCACTCCAAAGTCACTAATAGCGGAGAACAAACGAAGAGATTATGGTAGGGTACGAAACCCCCTCAAAGTTATTCTTTCCAATCAATCCGTTGGGCTATTCCTATAAGTGTCACAAATAGCCCTAGAGTTCGTACTAGAATAACACCTTAAGACACAAATCAACCAAAACCCTAATGTCACCTAGATACTCCAATGTCACCTCAAGTATCCATGGGTATGATTATACGATATGCATCACACAATCTCAGATTCATCTATTCAACCAACACATAGAACCTCAAAGAGTGCCCCAAAGTTTCTACCGGAGAATCATGAAGAAAATGTGTGCCAACCCCTATGCATAGGTTCATCGGCGGAACCCACAAGTTGATCACCAAAACATACAGCAAGTGAATCACGTGATATCCCATTGTCACCACAACTACGCACGGCAAGACATACATCAAGTGTTCTCAAATCTTTAAAGACTCAATCCGATAAGATAACTTCAAAGGGGAAACTCAATCCATTACAAGAGAGTAGAGGGGGAGAAGAAACATAAGATCCAACTATAATAGCAAAGCTCGCGATACATCAAGATCGTGCCAAATCAAGAACACGAGAGAGAGAGAGAGATCAAACACATAGCTACTGGTACATACTCTCAGCCCCGAGGGAGAACTACTCCCTCCTCGTCATGGAGAGCACCGGGATGATGAAGATGGCCACCGGAGAGGGATTCCCCCCTCCGGCAGGGTGCCCGAACGGGTCTAGATTGGCTTTCGGTGGCTACAGAGGCTTCTGGCGGTGGAACTCCCGATCTATTGTGCGCTCCGATCATTTTATGGTATATGGATATATATAGGCGGAAGAAATACGTCAGGGGAGCTACGAGGGTCCCACGAGGGTGGAGGGCACGCCCTAGGGGGGTGGGTGCGCCCCCCTACCTCGTGGCTCCCTCGTTTCTTTCCTGACGTGCACTCCAAGTCTATCAGGTTGCTTTACTTCCAAATACAACTTCTCTAGAAGGTTTCATTCCGTTTCGACTCCGTTTGATATTCCTATTCTTCGAAACACTGAAGCAAGGGAAAAAACAGGAACTGGCACTGGGCTCTGGGTCAATAGGTTACTCCCAAACATAATATAAAATTGGATAATAAAGCCCAATAATGTCCAAAACAGAAGATAATATAGCATGGAGCAAACAAAAATTATAGATATGTTGGAAACGTATCACGGGGGTCGTTGCGACGCCGCTCGGCGACGACGCGCGCTTCACCCTGCTGCCTGTCTTCCGGGGTTCGATGTTGGCCTAGACGTGCTCGAGGGTTAGAAGAGGCCATCGAGACGCTGTCGGGATCTTGATTCTGCTGCACCCTCGCCGGCTACCGTGGCGGAGACTGAACCGTGGGGATGCCCCCTTCGTACGAATAACAGTGGCGGGCGGTGGCTATTGCTTGGGGATGTTACAGTGGACAAGCTCATCGCGATCCCATAGCTTCGGCAAAACTGAGCAGGCTTTGGATAATGGCATGCCACTCATCTATCTGCTTGGCCACTGGCGGAAACCTCAGTAATAGCTGAGTTCGCGCCATGGCTTTCGTGGCCGTGCTCGGCATGGATTTCGATGACGTCGACCGCACCGTCGCCTGGCTCCGGACGGTGCCAGTGGCGGCGGCGGCGCCGCGCCCATGCTGTAGTGCAACGACCATCGAGGCAGCGGGGTCGCGTGGTAGTGGTGCTCGAAGATCAGCGGCTCCGTTGAGTGCAGCGGCCTGGTTGGCTCGCCCGGGAGGAGGCACATGCACCGCGACCGCTCCCGTGGTGGGGGCGACCGGAGGGCGATGGTGCGCCCCGGACCGAGTGCCGTTGCTGCGGCTCTGTTCGTCGGCGGGAGGAGGGGTGCAGACGGAGTGACCCCCTTGCCTGCACCCTGCATGGCTTGACCGTCGAGACACTGGTGATGTTGTTCTCCTCCGGCAGCTCCAGCCCCCACGTCGGCCGCGGGGGAGGTGGTAATGGCGCCACCTGCTCCAACCACACCCCAGCAGCGTCCACGTCCTCGTGCACTCCCGTGTCCCCCGCGGCGTTAGGGGCCGCGGGCGGTGGAGCCTTCGAGGTGGATGGATGGGCTGAGGTGCCATATTTCTTCTTGGGCGCCATCATCGATGGTGCTGTCGAGGATGAAGATGGCGATGAAGATGACGCGCGACGTACACGTTCAGGTTCGCGCAAGTGCTCCCCCTACCTGGCGCGCCAATGATGTCGCGGGATTTCCGCGGCCACCTATGGGACCGGGTGGCCCCTTGTTGGTTCGGCAGGGGGACGACGCATTGCACAAAGAGCAGACCAGTGCATGACAGCGAGTCCAGAGAGCACACAAGCGATTTACCCAGGTTCAGGCCGCTGCGAGGCGTAAGACCCTACTCCTACTTTAATGGATTGATGGAATAATGAATGTGGTGGTGCGTGGTACACTTGCCCAGCAAGGTTTGCCTCAGGGGCACAGCGACTACGTGTGTGTGGTGGCTTGGGGTTGTTAACTTTCCAACCTTCGAACCCCTCCTATGAGTGCCATGGGCCTCCTTTTATAGATTAAGGGGTCACCACAGTGGCAAAGTGGTCATTAACCACGGATATGATAGCAAACAGTGCTATCATACCTAACTCTACAGGCTGACAGGGTGCATTAAATGTAGCACAGAGTGTCACATCACTGGTTGCCCGGCAAGGCCTACCGGGCTATCTTGCTAGCTCCGCACCTGTTCTCCTGACACGTCACAGGACGGGTGTCATCTATAGGCTTCTCTGTAGGAAATGGCTGCCATGTGGCGAACGGCTACCACTTAATCATCTTGCAGCTTGACACTTCACTGATTGACGACATGAGTCATGCTTGAGTGGTTGGTGGGGTGGTTCTGCCCCTGTAAGCCTCGGCAGGCTCTGCCGGGGAGCCTCGGCTGCTTGCTTCTGGTGGTGGCTCTGCCCCTTGCCGGGCTCAGCCCAGCAAGGGAGGCCCTTCTCTTGCCGATATCTTGCTCTTTAGGCTCGATCTTGGTCACTCGGAGCTGCATGTTGGTTCTTCAAATCTCTTGGTTATTCTATCTCTGACTTAAGCTGGCGGTTCAATCTTGATCTTGTGCCTGTGCACAACAGGTCAACAGGCCCAGGGTTTGTTGCACCGACAAGCTCATTAATCAAAGATGGTTAAGTTTCCTAGCCATAGACATGTGTTGTCATTTGATGAATGGGATCACATCATTAGGAGAATGATGTGATGGACAAGACCCATCTGTTAGCTTAGCATAATGATCGTTAAAGTTTTATTGGTATTACTTTCTTCATGACTCATATTCCTTGACTATGAGATTTTGCAACTCCCGGATACCGGAGGAATACCTTGTGTGCTATCAAACGTCACAACGTAACTGGGTGATTATAAAGATGCTCTACATGTATCTTCGAAGGTGTTTGTTGGGTTGGCATAGATCAAGATTAGGATTTGTCACTCGAGTATCGGAGACGTATCTTTGGGCCCTCTCGGTAATGCACATCATAATAAGCCTTGCAAGCAATGTGACTAATGAGTTAGTTGTGGGATGATGCATTACGGAACAAGTAAAGAGACTTGCCAGTAATGAGATTGAACTAGGTATGGAGATACCGACGATCCAATCTCGGGCAAGTAACATACCGATGACAAAGGGAATAATGTATGTTGTCATAACGGTTTGACCGATAAAGATCTTAGTAGAATATGTGGGAGCCAATATGAGAATCCAGGTTCCACTATTGGTTATTGACTGGAGAGGTGTCTCGGTCATGTCTACATAGTTCTCGAACCCGTAGGGTCCGCACGCTTAACGTTTGATGACGATTTGTATTATATGAGTTATACGATTTGGTGATTGAATCTTGTTCGGAGTCCTGGATGAGATCACGGACATGACGAGGAGTCTCGAAATGGTCGAGAGGTAAAGATTCCGGGCACCGGAAGTGTTCCGGGGGTACCTGGTATTTGGACACCGGAAGTGTTCCGGGGGTACCGGGTACGTATCGAGTCACCGGAAGGGGTTCCGGGCAACCCCCGGGAAACTATATGGGCCTTAATGGGCCAAGAGGGGGACAGACCAGCCCCTAAGGGGCTGGTGCGCCCCTCCATATGGGCTAGCCAAATTGGAGTAGAAAAGGGGAAGGAGGAAAGGAATAAGGGAATAGGATTTCCCCTTTCCCTTCCTACTCCGAATAGGAATAGGAAAGGGGGGAGGCCAAATTGGGAGGACCCCAAGTAGGATTCCTCCTACTTGGGGCGCCTTGTCTGCCTCTCCTCCCCTCCAACCTATATATATGAGGGGGGGCACTGCTTGAATACAAATCAATAGTTGTTAGCCATGTGCGGCGCCCTCTCTCCATAGTTTACGCCTCCGATCATATTCACGTAGTGCTTAGGCGAAGCCCTGCACGGGTCACTTCACCATCACCGTCACCACGCTGTCGTGCTGACGGAACTCTCCCTTGACACTTTGCTGGATGAAGAGTTCGAGGGATGTCATCGAGCTGAACATGTGCAGAACTCGGAGGTGCCGTACTTTTGGTGCTTGATCGGTCGGAACGAGAAGGAGTTCGACTACATCAACTGCGTTGTCAAATGTTTCCGCTTTCGGCCTACGAGGGTACGTGTACACACTCTCCCCCTCTCATTTATATGCATCTCCTAGATAGATCTTGCGTGAGCGTAGGAAATTTTTGAAATTGCATGCTACGTTCCCCAACAGTGGTATCAGAGCCAGGTCTATGTGTAGATGATATGCACGAGTAGAAGACAAAGAGTTGTGGGCGGTGATCATCATACTGCTTACCACCAATGTCTTATTTTGATTCGGCGGTATTGTCGGATGAAGCCGCCCGGACCAACCTTACATGACCACGTTCATGAGACCGGTTCTACCGACAGACATGCATCTTGTTTTGCATAAAGGTGGTTGGCGCGTGTCTGTTTCTCCAACTTTAGTTGAATCGAATTTGACTGCGACCGGTCCTTGTTGAAGGTTAAAACAACAAACTTGACGAAACATCATTGTGGCTTTTGATGCGTAGGTAAGAACGGTTCTTACTAGAAGCCCGTAGCAGCCATGTAAAACTTGCAACAACAAAATAGATGACGTCTAACTTGTTTTTACAGGGCATGTTGTGATGTGATATGGTCAAGACATGTTGTGATACACGCTATTCTATGATATGATCATGTTTTGTAAAAGTTATCGGCAACTAGCAGGAGCCTTATGGTTGTTGCTTTATTGTATGAAATGCAAACGCCATGTAATTGCTTTACTTTACCACTATGTGTTAGCGATAGTTGTAGAAGCAATAGTTGGCGAGACGACCACGACGCTACGATGGAGATCAAGGTGTCAAGCTGGTAACGATGGAGATCATGACGGTGCTTTGGAGATGGAGATCAAAGGCACAAGATGATGATGGCCATATCATGTCACATATTTTGATTGCATGTGATGTTTATCTTTTATGCATCTTATTTTTCCTAGTACGGCGGCAGCATTATAAGATGATCCCTCACTAAAATTTCAAGGTATAAGTGTTCTCCCTGAGTATGCACCGTTGCGACAGTTCGTCATGCGGAGACACCATGTGATGATCGGGTGTGATAAGCTCTGTGTTCACATACAATGGATCCAAGACAGTTTTGCATGTGCGGAATACTCTGGTTAAACTTGACGAGCCTAGCATGTACAGACATGGCCTCGGAACACTGGAGACAAAAAGGTCGAACGTGAATCATATAGTAGATATAATCAACATAGAGATGTTCACCATTGATGACTACCCCATCTCATGTGATGATTGGACATGGTTTAGTTGATTTGGATCATGTATCATTTAGATGGCTTGAGGGATGTCTATCTAAGTGGGAGTTCTTAAGTAACTTGATTAATTGAACTTAATTTATCATGAACTTAGTCTTGATAGTATTTGCATATCTATGTTGTAGATCAATAGCTCGTGTATATCTCCCTGTTTTATTTTTGATATGTTCCTAGATAAAACTAAGGTGAAAGATGATAGTAGCAATGATGCGGACTGGGTCCGTGATCTGAGGATTATCCTCGTTGTTGCATAGAAGAATTATGTCCTTGATGCACTGCTAGGTGACAGACCTATTGCAGGAGCAGATGCAGACGTTATGAATGTTTGACAAGCTCGATATGATGACTACTTGATAGTTTAGTGCACCATGCTTTACCACTTAGAAATGGGACTTAAAACATTATGAATTCCACGGAGCATATAAGATGTTCCAAGAGTTGAAATTGGTATTTCAGACTCATGCCCTTGTTGAGAGGTATGAGACCTCTGACAAGTACTTTGCCTACAAGATGGAGGAGAATGGCTCAGCCAGTGAGCATGTACTCAGAATGTTTGGGTAGTACAATTGCTTGAATCAAGTGGGAGTTAATCTTCTAGATAAGATAGTGATTGACAGAGCCCTCTAGTTCTAGTCACTATCACCAAGTTACTAGAACTTTGTGATGAACTATAATCTGCAAGGGATGACGAAAATGATTCCCGAACTCTTCGCGGTGCTGAAATCAGCGAAGGTAGAAATCAAGAAATGGCATCAAGTGTTGATGGTTAACAAGACCACTAGTTTCAACAAAAAGGGCAAGGGAAAGAAAGGGAACTTTAAGAAGAATGGCAAGCAAGTTTCCACTCCGGTGAAGAAGCCCAAAGCAAGACCCAAACCTGAAACTGAGTGCTTCTACTGCAAAGGAAATGGTCACTGGAAGCAAAACTACCCCAAATACTTGGCGGATAAGAAGGATGGCAAAGTGAACAAAGGTATATTTGATATACATGTTATTGATGTGTACTTTATTAGTGTTCATAGTAACCCCAGGGTATTTGATGCCGGTTCAGTTGCTAAAATTAGTAACTCAAAACAGGAGTTGCAAAATGAATAGAGACTAGTTAAGGGCGAGGTGACGATGTGTGTTGGAAGTGATTCCAAGGTTGATAAGATCACCATCACAGACTCCCTCACCTTCGGGATTAGTGTTGGACCTAAATAAATGTTGTTTGGTATTTGCGTTGAGCATGAATATGATTGGATCATGTTTATTGCGATACGGTTATTCATCACTAGTACGCCTCGGTCCTATACCAACGGTTTTTAACCCCTTTCCGCGATGACATTTGGAACCGTCGCCAAGTGAGTGTGAGCGATAGGGGGGTCCTTCCCACACAACCCAGAAACCATCGGGGATATGACCTCCTGGCACACACGCTCAGCAAAATGAGGTCGTGTGCGACCGGCGAGCGCTCAAATAAGGAAATATGTACAGTAGAGCTAAAAAATACAATTATACGGCAAAATTGTTTCCGGTCGCAAGTACATCCCACACTGTAACATCCCAAATTTTCAATTTGGAATGTTATACACTAGATCATCATTGCATATCATGTTTATTGCATTTTGGTTGATCCTAGAAATTTCACGCAACTCAAGGACCCTTGGAGAGAGTTGGGGATTTCGTTATTTTCATAATTGAGTTGTCTCAAATTTTGAATAGGATCATTTGATTTTATTTATTTTATCTTCAATTATTTCTATTACAAAAATAAGAGGGAATAAAATGACTTTCCCAAAATAAAGAAATATTGGGGATTTAATAAAAAAATCAAATAAGATTTTATTTGCTATTTTATTTGAATTTAAGAAAAATGTGCGTTTTTCAAAATTGCATTTAGGCCCCAAATAAATGCTCATCCTGTGCGGCTTGATTTTAGAACCCGAGGAAATTTTATTTCGGGATTTTTGGAGTCCGTTTAGTATTTATTTTGTTTTTTTCTTCCGAGCGTAATTATTTAAAAAAACGTCTGAACCGACCTTGGGCCATAACCGACCAGGACTCTCCTGGCCGGGCCTCTGATAAGCCGCGCCCCGCCCCCGGCCGAAGCCCAAGCTGCCGCCCCGCCCAAACCCTAACCCTAGCCGGCCCCGCCGCAACCGCTTCGCCGCGTGCCGCGCCGCCCGCGTCGCCGCCGCCCCGCCGCTGCTCGCCGGACCCGCCGCCGCCGCCGTTCGCCGGAGGTAGTTTTTTTTAGCCTCCGGTTTTTCTCGAAAACCGTTCGGTTTTCCGACGGTTTTGCTTGTTTTTTAGTTTCGGTTTTTTTAAATAGATCGGTTTTCCGGTTTATTTAATTAGCGAGCGTTCGTCCGTTCATTCGTTTTAACAAACGTTCATCGTTTTTCTTTTTCTCGGATTAAATCCGCGATTTTTCTGATCGCGATTCCTGATCCGATTTTTGTTTTAGTTTAACTTTTCGCTCGTTTATCGGAATCAGGCGATTCAAACGCCTGGAGTTTCATCTCGAAACCCTCTTTCCGCTTAACCAGCTTAAACAAGTTTTTGCCATTGTAAAAAATTGCCCTAGATCCAGAATAGTAAACGAAGCCTGTTTCTTTTGCCATTTGTCTTTCGTTGCTTCGCTCGATTTGATTCTTTTTGCCAACCGGACTTCTTAAGTTGAACTCTCTGGTTAGATCTCTTATTTGAGTTTACCTGTGCATTAGTTGAGTACTTATTGTATGCTTGTTTGTTTGCGATAGAGTACCCGGAGTGCGCCGCTTGCTACTTCGAATCGCTAGGTTTCCCGGATCATCAGGAAGGCAAGTAACACTTTGATCATGCTTTCCAACTACCTAGTTTTATTGCATTAGACCAATCCTCACACATTGCATGACTAGGATCTAATTAAATTGTGGGTTTGGGAAGTAGTTGAGGTAGTACCTATTACCTGTTATTATCAAACCTTTGGGAGTTACTTCTACGTTTGCTTATTATGCCATGCTATGCTAGTAGACGTGGATTGGGTGAGTGTATCCATGACAGATGTCAGATGTTAATTAATGGTTTACTTAAGGTGGCAACTTAAATACACATCTGGGTGGATTGAGGCACCTGGGTATTCCAGGATTGCCTGTTTTTTTATGGACCACCACCCAGGCTCAAAGGGATCATGAGATTATTCATGTTAGAAACTTCCGTGTGCAGCCACAAGCTATTATGGGCTCTAGCATAGTTGACTAAGTTGTGCAAACTCTTACAGTGGTAGACTAGCAGATGTAGGGGAAAGTAGGTGTAACGGTCTACCCGATCGTAAGGTGCTAGCGCTTCTGAAAGACTATGTCTCGGTCATCCGTCTTCTCAAACACCATGTAGTGCGAGAAACCAAACGGAGGCGATCGAGTCTTGTGGGGAAAAGTGCGCAAACCTCTGCAGAGTGTATAAACTAATCATGATTAGCCGTGTCCCCAGTTATGGACATCTTGAGTATCTAGTACCTGGATTATCATGTGAATCTCAACATGTTACTCTAATTTAATTTTGTTGGGTTTTGTTTAATGATGATGCTTAATTGGGATTGAGAATGCTGTCAACCATTCTCAATGTTTAACAACTACCATGCTAGTTAAATAAATTTATTCCTTTGTAGTAGGGAAAAATTGGCTGTACGCAAAACTGTTACCATAGAGCTTTCCACCAGCCAAATATGCATATAGAATAGCTGTTTCATTCCATTACTCTCTATGTGTTACATTGCCAGCATATTCCATGTGCTGAGCCGTTTCGGGCTGCAACATTAATGTTGTAGACTTTTCAGACGACGATTAAGGAGTTTTTAGGTCGTGGTTCTATACTCAGTGATGACGTTGGAGTTGATGGACTCAGTTATCTTCCAAGCCTTCCGTTGTTATCGTTATTAGATGGCCTTAAGCCATATTTATTGTAATAAGTTCTCTTTTGAGACACTCGATGTAATAAGTGTGTGATTACTACTCTGTTATAAATCCTTCAAGTACTGTGTGGTGTCAGCATTACTGATCCAGGGATGACACCTGAGCACAGAGATTGGACCGTTTGAGGTCTGGTTGCTACACACACAGTCAGTCCCCGCTATACGTTTCCGTTCGTATGTACATCCCACACAGTCGCCCCATGGAAAACATTTCCGTTCACAGGTACGTCACACACAATTTTTCCCATTAAATCATTTGTGTTATTGCATGTATCACACATGGTTTGTAGAAGAAACTTTATGGCAAAGGCTGCCCATCACACACAGTTTTTATGTGGTAAACGTTTGCACAAGGTGGCCTAACGCAAACAGTTTTCAAGAGAAATTCGTGTGTGATTGTTCATTGATCCAACACGGTTTATTCCCAGAAACTGTGTGCGTTGCTTCAGGTCATCGCCCACGTTATTTTTTCAACAATCTTTTGCAATAGAAAAACCCAATTAGCAGGCTAATTCGCCATTAGCAAGCTAATTGCCCTATTATTGATAATCCATTTATTAATCTACTTGACATTCATATTAATCACATAATATATTTCATTTCCATATTAAGGAAGTAGAATTTCATAATTGAAATACATCAGAGTACAACATGATATAGCTTCAGCACTCAGCTACCCCATTACACAACTACACCAGCACCAAGTTTCACATGCAACATGTAAAACCTTTCGAAATTAGCATCATAGACAGCATATAGACAGATGCATCTCATCTGGAAAATTGCTGAAGCAAAAAGCGAATATTGAACCTTCATTCATGTTGAAGGTCTTTGCAACTTTAGGCCAGTGCCTCTGGATGATTGACCGTCCGTCCTTTGTCCTCTTCAGGAACACTTCAATATTGAACAGTGGGTGTTGTATGAAAACCTTCCTCGCCTCCTGACCATAGAGGTGGGTTCAAGGGTAATCATCAGTGAACTGCTTTGGAAAGGCCCGAATACAAGGATGTGCACAAATATCTTCTCTATATTGGAAATGGGGCAAAGGAATAAAAAGAGGCAAGGTATAATAGTTAGTACCATCTTGTAGTGAACTGATGTCTTCTTCATTATGCAGACAAAGATCTTGTTTTTTGTCGCTAATTTCTTTATCCTAACAATCTTTCTGAGTTTCTTGATTTGATTGATATTCATGGACAACTCATTTCCCCATATGCAAAAAGGGTCGAACAGTGGGTCAAAACCTCTGACAGCAGGACCTACATGTGCAAGACCAAATTGTTAAAAACCAAAATTACAATGGTTCCTGCAATTGCACAATAATGTGCTATTAGACAACGGACCATGCCCGTGCTAACTTCGATTGTAAACCTCATTGCTTCCCATTGTTTACCTGCAACACATATAAGGTAGTTAGTCATCAGGTTAATTATTTACTATAGCCAAATTCAATTTATTCCTCACATGGTATAGAATAAGAGAATGCACCCACAACTATTGAACATTGCATTGCAGGATTGAACCAAACAGTTAACTAAACACCACAACACAAATGAACCAAACGTTAACTGAGCACCACATTGCACAATGTATAAGCAAACCAAGCATGCTTGACAACTTGGAAATATAGCAATTGTATTCGTTTCTCATGTATTTTGTAAAGATAAATTTGATTTATTTCTCACATGGAAGACAGTATAAAATTGCAGCCTAAAGAATTGAACATCACATTTGCAGAATTGAACCAAACAGTTAACTGAAGATGACAACTAATTAACAAAATAGTTAATAAGTGAGCACCACACTACACGACATATAGAACATATACACTAGAGAAATAGATTGCATGGTAAAATTAGATAGCACAATTCACTAGAATTTGTGAAGGAAAGGCAGGAGCAGCACACGCAACGGGTAAACCGAGCATGCTTAAACGGTGTAGCTAGAAAATGGAAGGTGCTCCTCCAAGATCTGGGGGTCGGCACGAATGACAGCCATCACGACCTCATCCGCGCATGCGACCGCAATTTGCTTCTCCGCTGCCAAATGCTCATTGAGATCCTGGCTATACTGCATGCACCATGGCTTAGGGCCGCGCTTATTTGGTGGAGGGGTCAGTGATTTGGGTGGAAGGTGTCACGCTCGCGCCGGCGGTCGGGGCATGTGGGATGTGGAAGGAGGAGGTTGGGGTCGGTTGTGGATTACTTTCCTGGATAAACGAGGCCGAGCAGCATGAAGGAGGGTCACCGACAAGGAGGCGGCGCTGCAAGCAAGGAGTGAAGGTTTCAACTTCGAAAGGAAGGCAGAAACAGGGGAAATGTGGCTTTTGGTAAGGGGGAGTGGGCGGGGAGGTAGATATTTCCGTGGAAGCCGAAAATTTGGAATTGCGTCAGCGAAAAAACTGGCGTGCAAAGTGTCATCAGACACGGTCCCTTATTCAGAACTATGTACAATATGTGAACATCACAAACGATTCAGATAGCTTAACCTGTGTGTGTTGATTTTGAACATCAAAAATTATGGTTCAAATTTCCCTGGTTATAGCGGGCATCCACATCATTGCATAATTTGGGTACACAAAGGAGACTAACTTCTTAATCGGGCAAGTTCAGCAAATTGAACAGAGCTAGCTGACCTATAAATTACTCTAACAAATTAAAGACCAGTGCTCTTAATTAAACAAAACAAAGAGTACTACTACGGCTGGTGCTCGTCGATCTCCGCCACCGCCTCCATGTCCAGCTCGTGCCCGACGGTCTCCTGGGGAAGGGGCTCCATGACATCCATCGTACCATACTCGACAAGCATCTCTCCATCCACGTCCGCCATATCTTTGGAAAAGCCACCATGAGCTGGGCGTGGGCGAACGTAATCTGGGCTTGGGCGGGCTCCCTCGTCACAAGGTATGCGGCGGAGGAACGGACGGCTGCTCGAACGCTTTCAGCGATTGCCAGCTCTTCGGCCGTGGGTTGCTGACCGTTGTCGGAGAAGCTCTGTTTGATTTGTGCGGTGACCATCAGTAGCTGGGCGTGGGCGGCCTTGACATGGTCGTGGGCGGCCTCCATCAGGGCTAAGGCTACCGCTGTGGAACGTACAGATGCTGTGCCGCTCTCGCCAGTTGTTATCCCCAAGCCATATGTTGTTGCCGCCACCTGAGAAGCAACAGCGGCCGTTTGGGCTGCCATGGCTGCCCGGTCGCAGAATGCGGCCGCGCTCATGCACCTTGTTAGCATGCGCATGGCGGCTGTGGCCACGCTCTCGTCGGAGTGGGCCACTGAAGTTGCCCTCATGATGTGGGTCCATGTGCCCATCTTTCACCAGCGACGACTGAACAGTGAAATGATATTTGGGAAGCGAGCTAGTGTGCTTGAGACACCGGTCATGGACTGCAGCCGACGCACCTTCTCGCATAAGCCATAGGCGTACTATACACTGACGGTGCTCCAGAATATTTTGTGCTGCATCTCACACGGTTGGTGATAATAAACTATGTGCGATCTACTTAATTTTTCATCGTGATTTGAATTACATAATGGGGTCACAGCGGCAATGGACGGTGTTTGAATTGCTAGACCTTTTATCTCAAGTGAACATGCAACTATATGTGTGTCATAAAAGAATTGGAATTATTTAGGGTTTGTTTGAACATTTTATACATTAAATTGGTTTCTAGCCATTTTAGGTGCACAATTCAAAATTAAACTACATGCACATACTCCGGCGCACCAACATGGGTTGTAAAATGATATATGTGTCCATGAGTTTATGCTTATCTCCCATGCAAGAAATGGGGATGAAATTCGAACACCACAACACCGTGTCTCTCCGACAAACATCGACGCACTTGCTTTTGTAATTCTAGTAAATCCAAAATTCGTCTGAAATTTATGAAACTTGGCATGCTATCATGGAGCGGCATCAACATACCGTGGTAAAATTGTTGTCCAATTTGGGGCAGGTTTGGGTATAAGCTTCTCATAAACCAGAGCTTCTCACACAAGAAGTGTGATGGTTTCGGTAGGGAATGTTTCATCTTTCTGGACGAAACAATATCTGTTTCCTCTTCTCGACTTCAAATTTTTTCCTAGTGTCAACATAGAACAACGGTAGTGTTGTGTGATAATTTTTGGGATTTTTCGGGGTTTGCTTGGACATTTTTATGCATTAACCGAGTTTTCTGTGCATTCATGTGCATAATTCAAATTTGAACTACACGCACATGCTCTAATGCATATAAATTAGTTGAAAATTCCAATCTGTGTCCTTGGTTTCCTGCTTAGCTCCCATGCAAGAAATGGGAATGAATTCATACACCCTGCCACCGTCACTCGGCCGCAAACATTGAGATACCTGGTTTTTTAATTCTAGTAAATCCATAACTCGTGTGAAATTCATGAAACTTGGCATGCTATCATGGAACGACATCAACATGCCATGGTAAAAGTTTTGTCCCATTTGGGGCAGGTTTGAGTATATGCTTCTCACAAACCAGAGCTTCTCACAACAAGCATGATGGTTTAGGTAGGGAACATCCCACCTTTGGGGACGAAACGATATCGTTGCCTCTTATTGCTTCCAAAAAATTTCTCGTGTCAACAAAGAATAACAGGAGTGTTGTGTTAATTTTTGTGATTTTTCGTGGTTCGTTTGGGTATTTTTATGCATTACCTGAGTTTTCAATGCATTTATGTGCATAAATCAAATTTGAACTACATGCACATGCTCTAGTGCATATAAATTGGTTGAAAAAACAAATCTGTGTCCTTGGGTGCATGCTTATGTCCCATGCAAGAAATGGGAATGAATTTCAAGCACCAGGGCACCGTTGATTGCCGGCAAAACATTAAGATGCCTGGTTTTTAAATTCTAGTAAATCCAAAACTCGAATGAAATTCATGAAACTTGGAATGCTATCATGGAGCGGCATCAACATGCCGTGGTAAAATTTTTGTCCCATTTGGGGCAAGTTTGGGTATATGCTTCTCACGAACCAGAGCTTCAACCAGCATGATGGTTTCGGTAGGGAACGTCCCACCTTTGGGGACGAAACGATATCCATTGCCTCTTATTGCTTGCAATTTTTTTCTTGTGTCAACATACAACAATAGGAGTGTTGTGTCAATTTTTGGGATTTTTCGGGGTTTGTTTGGACATTTTTATGCATTAACTGAGTTTTCAATGCATTTATGTGCATAATTCAAATTTGAACTACATGCACATGCTCCAGTGATTATAAATTGGTTGAAAAATTAAATATGTCTCCTTGGGTGCATGCTTAGCTCCCATGCAAGAAATGTGAATGAATTTCAAACACCAGGGCACCGTTGATTGCCAACAAAACATTGAGATGCCTGGTTTTTAAATTCTAGTAAATCCAAAACTCGTCTGAAATTCATGAAACTTGGCGTGCTATCATGGAGCGGCATCAACATGCCGTGGTAAATTTTTGGTCCCATTTGGGGCAGGTTTGGGTATATGCTTCTCACAAACCAGAGCTTCTCACAACAAGCATGATTGTTTCTGTAGGGAACGTCCCACCTTTGGGGACGAAACGATATCCATTGCCTCTTATTGCTTCCAAATTTTTTCTCGTGTCAACATAGAACAACAGGAGTGTTGTGTCAATTTTTGTGATTTTTCGAGGTTCGTTTGGACATTTTTATGCATTAACTGAGTTTTCAATGCATTTATGTGCATAATTCAAATTTGAACTACATGCACATGCTCCAGTGCATATAAATTGGTTGAAAAATCAAATCTATGTCCTTGGGTGCATTCTTAGGTCCCATGCAAGAAATGGGAATGAATTTCAAACACCAGGGCACCGTTGATTTCTAGCAAAACATTGAGATGCCTGGTTTTTAAATTCTAGTAAACCCAAAACTTGTCTAAAATTCATGAAACTTGGCATGCTATCATGGAGCGGCATCAACATGTTGTGGAATTTTTTTGGTCCCATTTGGGGCAGGTTTGGGTATATGCTTCTCACAAACTAGAGCTTCTCACAACAAGCATAATGGTTTCGGTAGGGAACGTCCCACCTTTGGGACGAAACGATATCCATTGCTTCTTATTGCTTCCAAAATTTTCTCGTGTCAACATAGAACAACAGGAGTGTTGTGTCAATTTTTGTGATTTTTCAGGGTTCGTTTGGACATTTTTATGCATTAACTGAGTTTTCAATGCATTTATGTGCATGATTCAACTTTGAACTACATGCACATGATTCAGTGCATATAAATTGGTTGAACAATCAAATATGTGTCCTTGGGTGCATGCTTAGGTCCCATGCAAGAAATGAGAATGAATTTCAAACACAATGGCACCGTTGATTGCCGGCAAAACATTGAGATGCCTGGTTTTTAAATTCTAGTAAATCCAAAACTCGTCTGAAATTCATGAAACTTGGCATGCTATCTTGGAATGGCACCTGACATGTTGTGGTATTTTTCATGTCCATTTTGAGATAAGGCGCACTCGAATAATGACAGCCAACAAAGGCCTCTTGAAAAAATAGCTGCCACTTTAATATCTCAAATGTTTGTATAATTCAAACCGTGTGCGTTCTGTTAACCATTCACGTGACGCCACGTGTCTTGGTTTTAATGGATGTAGGAGCTGCCATGCGGACAACTGCTTGGCCTTGACTGGACGGGAGGCGTGCGAGCGCGGTCCGGTGCGCAGGCTGATCGAGAGGAGTGCAAGCTGTCCTCGAATGCGTAGGCTCACCGGGAAGCGTGCGAGCTGTACGCTGCACAGGCCCTCTGGGAAGCGAGCCTTTGACTTCCATGGCCGCCCGCCTTCCTCTCCGTGTGCACGCCCCCTCAGTGGCATGGGACGCCTCCATCGAATGCTACCTCTCAACGCCACCAGCTGCCGTCCTCCCGCCCCCCGCCCATCGATCCCGGGACGACATGATTTAAAGTGAGAGCAGGATTTGTGTATCTCTTCAATGCAAATGGGTCTTTTGGATGACCCGTGTGCAACCACTTACAAACAATTTGGTGCGATATGCATGTGTCATATTGGGTATGTTACCATTTGTCAAACTGGAAAGATTGACATTTGTTGATCTAGTAACATTGCCATTTGTCAACCTTGTAACACTGCGATTTGTCATAATATGAAGCTAAAAGTCACTAGCAGTATCTAATTTTTGCAACTAAAATTCAGTAATTAAGCATATATTTCATGCATAGATTAAGTAGTTGTTCTTAATTTATACAAATAGTTCAACTCGACAGCTGAACCGACCAAACTTTTCCCCAATTGTTGCCAACCACGTACTGAAATAGCTAGTTCAACTATATAGTAGCTAATTTTAAGTATGTTGTACAGTTCCACCACATCTATAGTCAGATGAACTGAACAGCATAGCCCCAAAATACTACTACTACTGCGGAGGGGCTTTGTACTACTTCCAACTGCCTCTCCTCTACCAAGAGCGCTCAGTAAGAGGCGGAGGAGGAGGAGCCTACCGACGAGCTGGGCAACCGCAATACGGTGCCTGCCGCTGTTGCAGCTTCAGCGACGCTCACCTCGAATGCCCTCTGCCACTCTAGACGACCCCTCTCGAAGCTGTGATTCTCCTTGTAGATCTCCTAATTCCTCGCCTCTGAGGCAGTGTGTGCCGCGGCCACGGCGGCGGTAAAGCTCTTTGTGTGCTCGACGAGGCGCTCCTCCTCCTCCCGCAGGAACTCGGTGTAGCACGCAAGGTCGCTGACGCACGTGCGGGCATCCAGCTCTGCCTCCCGCCTTCGGGCGATGATGGCGAAGCAGGTGATGACTGAGGGAGTCCTGGATTAGGGGGTGTTCGGGTAGCTGGACTATACCTTCAGCCGAACTCCTGGACTATGAAGATACAAGATTGAAGACTTCGTCCCGTGTCCGGATGGGACTTTCCTTGGCGTGGAAGGCAAGCTTGGCGATGCGGATATTCAAGATCTCCTACCATTGTAACCGACTCTGTGTAACCCTAACCCTATCCGGTGTCTATATAAACCGGAGGGTTGTAGTCCGTAGGCAATCAACTCCATACACAACAATCATACCATAGGCTAGCTTCTAGGGTTTAGCCTCCTTGATCTCGTGGTAGATCTACTCTTGTACTACCCATATCATCAATATTAATCAAGCAGGAGTAGGGTATTACCTCCATCGAGAGGGCCCGAACCTGGGTAAAAACATCGTGTCCCTTGTCTCCTGTTAGCATCCGGCCTTGACGCACAGTTCGGGACCCCCTACCCGAGATCCACCGGTTTTGACACCAACATTGGTGCTTTCATTGAGAGTTCCTCTGTGTCGTCGCCTTTAGGCCCGATGGCTCCTTTGATCATCAACAACGATGCGGTCCAGGGTGAGACTTTGCTCCCCGGACAGGTCTTCGCTCTGCGGGCCAATTCGCTTGGCCACCTTGAGCAGATCGAAAGCTACGCCCCTGGCCATCAGGTCAGGTTTGGAAGCCTAAACTACACGGATGACATCCATGGGGACTTGATCTTCGATGGATTCAAGCCACAGCCAAGTGCGCCGGACTGTCTCGATGGGCATGATATAGCTCTGCCGCCGAACAGCGCCTTGGAGGCCGCACACGCATTGGTTTCAACCATTGATTTGGAGCCTACTGCGCCGATAGAGGATCAGCGGTTGGACGCTGCCTCAGGGGCTGCGATCTCAGAGGCGATCGAGCCGAACTCCAGTCCCGCACTCCGCATGGCCCGTGACTCCGAGGAGCCGGATTCCTCTCCGAACCCCGAGCCCCTGCCGATCGAATCCGATTGGGCGCCGATAATGGAGTTCACCGCCGCGGACATCTTTCAGCACTCGCCCTTCGGCGACATCCTGAATTTTCTAAAGTCTCTCCCTTTATCGGGAGAGCCCTGGCCGGACTACGGTCAGCAAGGTTGGGATACGGACGATGAAGAAATTCAAAGTCCACCCACCACCCACTTTGTAGCCACTGTCGACGATCTAACCGACATGCTTGACTTAAGCCCCGAAGACATCGACGGCATGGACGATGATGTAGGAGACGAACGGGAACCAGCACCTGTAGGGCACTGGAAAGCCACCTCGTCATATGACATATATATGGTGAATACTCCAAAAGATGGAGATGGCGATGGAACAGTGGGGGATGACGCCCCCAAGAAACAGCCAAAACGCCGGCGTCAGCGGCGCCGCTCTAAATCCCGCCAAAGCAAAAACGGTGATTCCGGCACGGGAGATAATACTACCCCGGATAGCGCCGAAGAACACTCACCTCAGCAAGATTCGGCACAGGAAGATGGAGAAGCCAGCCCTCATGAGAGAGCGGCAGACCGAGAGGTCGAGGATGATAACCATATGCCTCCCTCCAAAGACGAGGCAAGCCTCGATGACGACGAATTCGTCATACCATCAGACCCCGCCGAACAAGAGCGTTTTAAACGTAGGCTTTTAGCCACGGCAAGCAGCCTCAAGAAAAAGCAGCAACAGCTTAGAGCTGCCCAAGATTTGCTAGCTGACAGATGGACTGAAGTCCTTGCGGCCGAAGAGTATGAACTCGAACGCCCCTCCAAGAGTTACCCGAAGCGCAGGCCGCTACCCCGATCAGAGGAGGAAGCACCTACATCACCAGCACATGACATGGCAGACCGGCCACCTCGCGGCCGCGACAGAGAGGCCTCTCGGCCCTCCACCCAAGCCATGCCCCGACGCCGCTCAACTAAGGCACGAGAAAATGCGCCCGACCTGCGAGACATACTGGAGGATAAGGCAAGAGAAACAAGATAGATCTACGGATCGCGCAGGCGCCCTACAGCATGTGACAATGATCCTCACTCCGGATACAACAAATCCGGCCGGGCCGAACACAACAGACATAGCTCTTCCGAGTTGCGTCGTGATATAGCCCAATACTGAGGCGCCGCACACCCGCTATGCTTCACGAATGAAGTAATGGATCTACACGCTATCAAATACCTCCCGCTCAAACTTAAAGGACCGGCCCGGCATTGGCTTAACAGCTTGCCAGCAGACTCAATCGGTTCTTGGGAGGACCTGGAAGCCGCATTCCTCGACAACTTCCAGGGCACTTATGTGCGACCGCCGGATGCCGATGACTTAAGCCACATAATTCAGCAGCCAGAAGAATCGGCCAGACAATTCTGGACACGGTTCCTAACAAAGAAAAACCAGATAGTCGACTGTACGGACGCAGAGGCCCTAGCAGCCTTCAAGCATAACATCCGCGACGAGTGGCTTGCCCGGCACCTGGGACAGGAAAAGCCGAAATCCATGGCAGCCCTCACGACACTCATGACCCGCTTTTGCGCGGGAGAAGACAGCTGGCTAGCTCGCAGTAACAACTTATCAAAGAACCCTGGTAATTCGGATACCAAGGACAAAAGTGGCAGGACACGTCGGAATAAGCAAAAACGCCGCGTTAACAGCAACAGCAATGAAGACACGGCAGTCAATGCCGGATTCAAAGGCTATAAATCCGGTCAGCGGAAAAATCCATTCAAAAAGAATACTCAGGGCCCGTCCAGTTTGGACCGAATACTCGATTGCTTGTGCGAGATACATGGCACCCCCGAAAGGCCAGCCAATTACACTAACAGGGATTGTTGGGTGTTCAAGCAGGCCGGCAAGTTAAGGGCCGAAAACAGAGACAAGGGGCTGCACAGCGACGACGAGGAGACCAAGCCGCCGAACAACAATGGACAGAAGGGCTTCCCCCCACAAGTGCGGACGGTGAACATGATATACGCAACCCACATTCCCAAGCGGGAGCGGAAGCGTGCGCTACGGGACGTATACGCGATAGAGCCAGTCGCCCCAAAGTTCAACCCATGGTCCTCCTGCCCGATCACTTTTGATCGAAGGGACCATCCCACTAGCATCCGTCATGGCGGCTTCGCTGCATTGGTTCTCGACCCAATCATCAACGGATTTCATCTCACAAGAGTCCTCATGGACGGCGGCAGTAGCCTGAACCTGCTTTATCAGGATACAGTGTGGAAAATGGGCATAGATCCCTCAAGGATTAAGCCCACAAGAACGACCTTTAAAGGCATTATACCAGGTGTAGAAGCCAACTGTACAGGCTCAGTAACACTTGACGTGGTCTTCGGATCCCCGGACAATTTCCGAAGCGAAGAGTTAATCTTCGATATAGTCCCGTTTCGCAGTGGCTATCACGCCCTGCTCGGACGAACCGCATTCGCAAAGTTCAATGCGGTGTCGCACTACGCATATCTCAAGCTCAAGATGCCAGGCCCTCGAGGAGTAATTACGGTCAACGGAAACACCGAACGCTCCCTCCGTACGGAGGAGCATACGGCGGCTCTTACAGCGGTGGTACAAAGTAGCCTTCTCAGGCAATTCTCCAGTCCGGCCATTAAAAAGTCAGACACTGCCAAGCGCGCCCGGAGTAACCCATAGCAGGACCGCCTGGCACACTCTGAGCAAGCGTAGCAATGCGGCCCCAACCCCAGCTTTCGCGACATAGCGAAACCAGTACCTCGCGTACATAACTACGCCCTTGAAATACCATGGGCACAGGGGAAGGGGCACAATAACGGCACGCCCAAAATACGGCTTAAAACGTACTAGGGGCTGCCGAATTCTTTTTTTAATTTTTTCTTACTTTCAGGACTCCATACTTCGGATGACCTATTCGGCAATTCGACTGCCGCACAAACGATGCAAGATCCAGGGAGGCAGACAAGCCATGCCGCATTATGGAACCCCCAGGTGGTCTCTATTACGAGCAGTATACCTATTTTGAATACAATTCCGCGGCCTGCCCCTGGCTAGGACATGTTAAATAGTCCAATATCTTTACCTTATAATACCACTTGTATCATTCTGCTCTGACAGCAGCCTTTATATAAACAATGCATAGCTTTTGTCTATTTTCTACATTACTCTCTTTTATATATGTTCATCAATGACATGTTGCACCCGTACACTGTGGTACGGCAAGTACGCCAGGGGCTTCAGTACCCTTTAATATGGTGTGAGAAGTCCATACACTTTCACAAGTGCGGCACCCCGAACTTATAGCACTATATGCATCGGCTCCGAATCATGATTTGGGTCAATAGTTGGGTTTGCCCGGCTCCTATGTTTTGGTGCCTTACGTTCCGCTATATCGGCTAAGGTAGCACTAGGAGAACCACTGCGATTGTGCCCCGGTTGAGCTGGGTCAAGCACCTCAGTGGAGAAAGCTAAAACTGATTGTCATGATGAGGCGAGAGACCGGTTGCTGTTCGAGAGGTTTTTTGAGTCCCTAAAGACTTATGCCGCTTCGAGCGAGGAGCCGGATTTGTCCGGCCAAGGCGTGGATAGCGCCCCGAACTCGGTCTTCCAAACAAGTGGCTTTGCCGAAATTTAAAATTATAAAGTTCTATGGCTAAGTGAGAGTGTTCAAGCATTATAGTCCGATTGCCTGGTTCGTTGTGCTGAGCGCCTCCCTCGAAGGACCCAACTATGGGAAAAAGAGCGCTCAGGTTTATCCCAAACACCCTAGCACTAGTGGCATGGGGGCAGAAGCCGACGACTGGCCATCTCTCAATTTTTTGATAAACGGCCGCACAAAAAATAATATTTTAAATTCAACAAGCATTGCTTAAGCGCCTATGAACAAGTTTTCAGCGCACAGGATAAAAACGAGCGAGTTTATTCAAAAATTACATCCTTGGTACATTCATCCGCCACAAGGCGGGCACCCGCAAGAACATCCTTGTAATAGTTCTCGGGCTTGCGATGCTCCTTCCCCGGCGGCGGCCCGTCCTTCACAAGCTTCTCATCGTCCAGCTTACCCCAGTGCACCTTTGCACGGGCAAGGGCCCGACGGGCACCTTCGATGTAGACGGAGCGCTTGATGACCTCGAGCCTTGGACAGGCCTCCACCAGCCGCCGCACCAGCCCGAAGTAGCTCCCAGGCAGGGCCTCTCCGGGCCACAGCCGAACTATGAAGCCCTTCATGGCCTGTTCGGCCGCCTTGTGGAGCTCGACCAACTGTTTCAGTTGGTCGCTCAAAGGCACAGGGTGTCCGGCCTCAGCATACTGAGACCAGAACACCTTCTCCGTCGAGCTGCCCTCTTCAGCTCGGTAGAATGCGGCGGCGTCGGATACGCTGCGGGGATGATCTGCGAATGCCCCTGGAGAACTCCGGATTCGGGTAAGTAACAAGTAGTTTACTTTTATATTTCTGCTTTGCATAAAGAATGCCTTACCTGCTGCTATCTTCTTCATCTCCTCCAACTCTTGGAGGGCCTTTTGGGCTTCGGCCTTGGCAGACTTGGCAGTCTCAACGGCCGCCACGAGCTCGGACGCTTGGGTCTTTAACTCAAGCTCCAAACTCTCATGTTTTTTCATGAGAGCCTGAAGCTCTTGCTGCACCTCGCCGACCTGAGCCCCAAGTTTCTCTCGCTCGGTGCGCTCCGCGGCCGTTTTATTTTCGGCCTCGGACAGCGCTTGCTTGAGGGTCGCCACCTCAGTCATGGCCCATATAATAAGTAGTGCAATCCTGTTATTTTTTGCAATCACGCCTCTCTATAGGAACTTTTTCTGTAAGGTATTTCCTACCTTCTTTTTCCTCGAGCTGCCGCTTGGCAAGGCCGAGCTCTTGCTCGGTCCGCTTGAGGTCCTGTTTCAGGACGCCCACCTCCGCAGTTAGTGCGGCGGTGGATAGCAGCGAAGCCTGCACACGTATATTGACTCTTTATTGTTAGACTCCTGCGAAATTTACTAGATCCTCTATTCGGCTTTTCTTTCCGAACGCCAAACAGAGCATCAGGGGCAACTGTCTATGCGGTACTATTTTTATATATTTTTACTTACCTCGAAGCCTATTAGAAGGCTAGCGCAAGCTTCAGTCAGTCCGCTCTTGGCGGACTGAACCTTCTGGATCACCATACACATAATAGTACGGTGCCCCTCGTCGATGGAGGCGCCATCAAGCACCTCCAGCAGATTGTCCTGCACCTCCGGTTGGACGGAGGCCGCCGGCTCAGAAGGCTTGCTCCTCTTGGAGGGAGTTCGCCTACCGCAGTCCGGAACTGTTGAAGATTCCGGCGCGGTGTCCGGCACAAAGCCGGACTTGGAGCCCTGGGGGGTCTTGTCCCCTTTACTCCTGGGGTCCGGGAGGTCGCCTTGCGGCTCCTCCAGGACCACCTCCTCCTGCCCTGGAGCTCGTTGCGACGCCACTTCGGCGTCGTCCACAGTGCGGGGGGAGACAGCGGGCGGAACTGAGTTCACGTCCGATGAATCCAGGGAGCCGCTCGACGACTCGTTGAGTTCGGCCCGGGGCGGGCTGCATAATTATGTTCGACATTAGGGAAAGCTGTGCGACAAAGGAACGTCATGAGTTACTCTGATATCTGAATACTTACGATTTTGCCGGACGCTTGGCCCTATCTGGCCACTCCTCTTCGTCCTCTTCGGCGTCGGGGGAGTAGTTCGGCGGAGGGGTATTCCTCTTCCTGGACCCTTCGGCCTCCCCTATTGGGGCGGCCTTCCTTTTCCTTCCTCCCCCCGCTGGAGGGGGAGAGTTTTCTTCTTCCTCCTCCTCGTTCCCACGGGAGGAGAGCGTCTCGGACTCGTCGGATGACGAGTCCGACACCACCACATTACGGGCACTCTTTCGAGTCCCCGTGGCCTTCTTCTTCTTGGCCTTCTTCTCCGGCACCACATAAGGCGCTGGAACCAGCAGCTTCACTAGGAGAGCAGGGGCTGGGTCTTCGGGCAAGGGAGTCGGACAGTTAATCGATCCGGACTACGCCTGCCAAGCCTGTCAAAGGTGAGGGAGTTTAGATCCCGCATAGAGTCAAACTATGAAAAAACTTAACATCCTGTAAAAGGTGAAAATAGCTTGCCTCGCTAGCGTGACGCTGTGAGCTGTATCCACGGTCCTCGGAAGCGGATGTGGGAGCCTCGGCGCCTTTGGTTAGCACCTTCCAGACGTCTTCATACGTCGTGTCGAAGAGCCTGTTAAGGGTTTGGTGTTGCGCCGGGTCAAACTCCCACCGATTAAAGTCCCGTTGTTGACACAGGAGGATCCGGCGGACAAGCATAACCTGGACTACATTGACGAGCTTGATCGGCTTGCTCACCAGGGACTGGATGCATGTCTGCCGTCCGATCACCTCTTTTTCGTCGCCCCATGACAGGCCCATCTCTTTCCAGGACATAAGCCGCGTGGGGGGTCCGGATCGGAACTCGGGGGCTGCGATCAATTTCGTATCGCGCGGCTCAGTGATGTAAAACCACCACGATTGCCACCCCTTCAGGATCTCCACGAAGGAGCCCTCGAGCCATAGGACGTTGGCCATCTTGCCCGCCATGGCGCCTCCGCACTCCGCCTGGCTGCCGCGCACCACCTTGGGCTTGACGTTGAAGGTCTTGAGCCAGAGGCCGAAATGGGGGCGGATGCGGAGGAAAGCCTCGCACACGACGATAAACGCCGAGATGTTGAGGACGAAGTTCGGGGCCAGATCGTGGAAATCCAGGCCATAGTAATACATGAGCCCCCGGACAAATGGGTGGAGTGGAAAACCCAGTCCGCGGAGGAAGTGGGGAAGGAATACTACCCTCTCATGGGGCCTTGGGGTGGGGAGAAGCTGCCCCTCCTCGGGAAGCTAGTGCGCAATGTCTTTGGACAAGTATCCGGCCTTCCTTAGCTTTTTGACATGGCCCTCCGTGACGGAGGAGACCATCCACTTGCCTCCCGCTCCAGACATTGCTGGAGAAGGTTGAGGTGGGAAGTGCGGGCTTGGGCGCTGGAGCTCGGGTGTGCAGGAGATGGATAGGCAAAGGAGGAAGAAGGCGTAGGTAAAAAGGTGGATCCTTATCCCCTTATATGGGCGGATGCGGTTGTGCGTCCCCACCTGCCTAGTAAAACTCGCTTGCTTCCCAAGCACCGTGATAAGTGGCGCGGTTGGATTGCCCACATCCGTATTGATGAGAATCCCGTAAAGGGGGTACACGATCTATGCTTTGACAAGACGTGCCAAGGAAACCGCCATGCAAAACATGCTAAGGTGGAAAAGTAAAAACGATTCGAGTAAAGGACTTGGCCGTAGTGTGATGACACACTGCGGAATACGTCAGCAGATTTGATTTGTGTTAATATTATTCTCTCTATGGCAATATGTGGAAGCTTATTTTGCAGAGCCGTACACTACTCTTTGTGTTTACTATCTTCTATGAAGGACTTGGAGGAGGAACCCGCCTTGCAATGCCGAAGACAATTTGCGCGCCGGACTCGTGGTCATTGAAGCCTGGATCAGCGGCTACTGAGGGAGTCCTGGATTAGGGGGTGTTCAGGTAGCCGGACTATACCTTCAGCCGGACTCCTGGACTATGAAGATACAAGATTGAAGACTTTGTCCCGTGTCCGGATGGGACTTTCCTTGGCGTGGAAGGCAAGCTTGGCGATGCAGATATTCAAGATCTCCTACCATTGTAACCGACTCTGTGTAACCCTAACCCTATCCGGTGTCTATATGAACCGGAGGGTTGTAGTCCGTAGGCAATCAACTCCATACACAACAATCATACAATAGGCTAGCTTCTAGGGTTTAGCCTCCTTGATCTCATGGTAGATCTACTCTTGTACTACCCATATCATCAATATTAATCAAGCAGGAGTAGGGTATTACCTCCATCGAGAGGGCCCGAACCTGGGTAAAAACATCGTGTCCCTTGTCTCCTGTTACCATCCGGCCTTGACGCACAGTTCGGGACCCCCTACCCGAGATCCGCCGGTTTTGACACCGACAATGACCCCGGCGGTCGACGGTGGGCTGGTGGCCACGACAGCCGACAACGAGGTGGCAGCCACGACCACCACCTCCCGCCTTCGGGTCACGGTGGCGGAGGGGGTGATGGCCACGGTGGCCGGCAGCGGGGAGGTGGCCACAACGACCACCTCCCGCCTTCGGGTTGCAGCGGCGGAGCGGGCGTTGGCCCTGGCTGGTGTGGCAGAAACGGTGGTCGGCAACAGCTGCCGACGGGCACCAGCGGCGGAGAGTGTTGTGGGTGTTCCGCGCACACCCAACAGGAACGCCACACGCACTACACTACGCTGGGGACTGTGCCACCGTCGCTGTGTAGCCTCCCACCTGGAGCTGTCCTCTGATGACGGCGGAGTGGCTGAGCGACGACGACGGACCGGTGCCATTGGCGATTGTGGGAGAAGCAGACGAGATAAGCTACAGGAAGGGAGCGGAAAACGCGACGCAGGACTCGCCGGCCGTGAGGGTTTTTATATCAGGCCGGTAAGCATTGGGATTTTGGGAGATTTCACCGAGTCGAGCGGGAAGCTTGCGCGGGAACCTGCGAGGTTGTGTGGGTACGGGCTCACCAACGATTCATTGGCGCCACCGTTTGGCCAAAAGAATGCTCCCGCGCGCTGCGCAAGCTTGCGCTGTAAGCCGTCTGCGGCAGCGTGGTGACAAGATGTGCGAGAGGAGGACGAAAGGCCATGTACACATAATGTTAATACAAAAAAAGAACGTTTGCGGTTTAATTACCTACTATACCCCGTCCTAGTTTATAAGTAGGATTTAACTAATAAAAGAAGAATGCATGTCGCCAAAGATTATATATTTGGATTCGTATTTGAACATAATTTCCAATTATATATTTTTTTATAACATGCATTAACATTTTGTTGGTTAAATTTGAGGGTAAAGTATAGCACAAAATATAAAGGGGACTATAGACTATACGGAGGTGGTAGCACACGGCCGCTCTCTACGCAGCGACGCAACTGTCGGCCGGCTTGTAGGCGACCATTTCCTGCATGTTCAACTGCTCTATGTCTGTGGTTGCTTGCGATTCAGGCGGCCGCGGCACGCTCTGCTCGCGTCCCGTCGCGTGCGCTCTGCTCTCGCGTCCCTCCGAGTGCTCTGCCCTCATCCCTCCACCCGTGCTGCCAGTGTTTGGGGCCGGTGCACGATCATGCACGTTCCTGTGCATGCGGTTGCGTCGGGTGCGGCGTGACGATGAAGTTACCCGCTGCAAAAACTGCCAAGCGGACGCGCCGAGAATCCACGCCGCCCGGCCCCCTTTTATACATGTGGCCATTTACCTTCATCTCTCATCTCACACGACACAATAAGAACACCCACGAGGACACATACAGAGAGGACATCCAGTGGTTCCAATGGCGCTCCCCGTGGCTCCAATGGCGCTCCCAGCGGCCGATGATGACAACGGAGGGCATTTCACCATGCAACACGTCGTGGACACCCACATGAGGGGGAAGGATCTCTCGGTGGTGTACACAAACGATCCGGTCTCGGTGGAGAGGTCCATCCAAACTATGGAGAGTTCCTTGCCGAAGACAAGTACCAAGTGGTCGGCTTCGACCTTGAGTACACCATGGGTCGTGCCGGGCATGATCAAAAGGTTGCCGTCGCCCAGTTGTGCGTGCGACATGAAGTCCTCGTCTACCACTACCACCTAGCCAACGCCTTGCGAGCATTTCTCCAGGTTTATCAACAACTCCAACTACAGTTTCGTTGCGGTGGACACCACCAACGATCTAAAAGCGCTCAAGGTTTCGTGCTTGACATGCCCGAATCTTGTCAACATCCAAAGCCACTACAAGGTCTGGGGCAGCGAAAAAACAAACGTAACTCCCTGGTTGACCTCGCCTCGGCCATCATCAACCCCTACTACGTGAAGATGAAGAATGAGAGCAATAAGGACATGAACGCTTGGCATAGTGTGTGGCATAAGAGACTGGATGAACAACAAGTCAAGTACGAGGCCATGGACGCGTACACAAGCTATGAGATGTACAGGTGGATCATTGATATGAAGAACTGTCTTCTTCCTGACCCAGACGAGGGATCAAGCCACATAGAAGTGGCGGGAGCGTCACAAGAAGTAGATGACTAGACGGTCGTTTCTCCTACTTTAGAATGCACCCAATTATTTATTGAGGTGTGTGCGAATGATCTGTATAGTCACTTATGTAATTGGATGTTTATTTCAGTTATATATATACATGTTATTCTACTATAGACAGAGCAAATCACCCGGCTTATTAGCAACAATCGTTTGTGTTATTATTGGTCTTCGCACACATTTCTGATTACGGACATGTTTGCCGCGTATCACACACATCTTGTTTAGTTGAACCGTTTCCATTGTGTTTCCTAATCACACACAGTTCATCCTAGTGAACCGTATGCTATATATCGCACACGCCTTCATCTGGCTATCCGTCTCTTTTGTTCCTCCTCATCCCAAACAGTTAATTGAACTGAACCGTATGCCCTGCATCACACACGCAACTAAAATCTGAACCGTGTTTGATGCATCCATCATCGCAAACGTTTTTCACCTTTTTGACGATTATTTTACACCCCCGTTTGCGATTATGGCATCGCACACGGTTTCGTCGAAGGGTCACTGATCGTAGTGTCGCCTTTGGACCATCCTGCATTAGTGCATGTAAGTCAGAGAATAATTGTTGTTCTGTTTACATGAATAAAACCTTCTATGGTCATACGCTCAATATAAATGGTTTATTGAATCTCGATTGTAGTGATACACATATTCATAATATTGATGCCAAAATATGCAAAGTTGATAATGATAGTGCAAAATATTTGTGGCACTGTCGTTTAGGTCATATTGGTGTAAAGAGCATGAAGAAACTCCATGCAGATGGGCTTTTGGAATCACTTGATTATGAATCATTTGATACTTGCGAACCATGCCTCATGGGCAAGATGACTAAAACTCCGTTCTCCGGAACAATGGAGCAAGCTGATGACTTATTGGAAATAATACATACCGATGTATGCGGTCCGATGAGTGTTGAGGCTCGCGGCAGGTATCGTTATTTTCTGACCTTCACAGATGATTTGAGCAGATATGGGTATATCTACTTAATGAAACACAAGTCTGAAACATTTGAAAAGTTCAAAGAATTTCAGAGTGAAGTGGAGAATCATTGTAACAAGAAAATAAAGTTTTTATGATCTGATCGTGGAGGCGAATATTTGAGTTACAAGTTTGGCCTTCATTTAAAACAATGTGGAATAGTTTCACAACTCACGCCACCTGGAACACCACAGCGTAATGGTGTGTACGAATGTCGTAACTGTACTTCATTAGATATGGTGCAATCTATGAGGTCTCTTACCGATGTACCATTATTGTTTTGGGGTTATGGATTAGAGACAGCTGCATTCACGTTAAATAGGGCACTGTCTAAATCCGTTGAGATGACACCGTATGAACTGTGGTTTGGCAAGAAACCCAAGTTGCCGTTTCCTAAAGTTTGGGGTTGCGATGCTTATGTGAAAAAGCTTCAGCCTGATAAGCTCGAACCCAAATCAGAGAAGTGTGTCTTCATAGGATACCCGAAAGAAACTATTGGGTACACCTTCTATCATAGATCCGAAGGCAAGGTCTTTGTTGCTAAGAATGGATCCTTTCTAGAGAAGGAGTTTCTCTCAAAAGAAGTGAGTGGGAGGAAAGTAGAACTTGATGAGGTAATTGTACCTTCTCTCTAATTGGAAAATATCTCATCATAGAAATCAGTTCCAGTGATGCCTACACCAACTAGAGAGGAAGCTAATGATAATGATCATGAAACTTCAGATCAAGTTACTACCGAACCTCATAGGTCAACCAGAGCACGTTCCGCATCAGAGTGGTACAGTAATCCTGTTCTGGATGTCATGTTACTAGACCATGACGAACCTATGAACTATGAGGAAGCGATGGTGAGCCCACATTCCGATAAATGGCTTGAGGCCATGAAATCTGAGATAGGATCCATGTATGAGAACAAAGTGTGGACTTTGGTGGACTTTCCTGATGATTGGAAAGCCATTGAGAATAAATGGATCTTCAAGAGGAAGATGGATGCTGATGATAGTGTTACTATCTGCAAAGCTCGACGTGTCGCAAAAATGTTTTCGACAAGTTCAAGATGTTGACTACGATGAGATTTTCTCACTCGTAGTGATGCTTAAGTTTGTCCGAATCATGTTAGCAATTGTTGTATTTTATGAAATCTGGCTAATGGATGTCAAAACAGCATTCCCTAATGGATATCTTAAAGAAGAGTTGTATATGATGCAACCACAAGGTTTTGTCGATCCTAAAGGTGCTAACAAAGTGTGCAAGCTCCAGCGATCCATTGATGGAGTGGTGCAAGCATCTCGGAGTTGGAATATATGCTTTGATGAGGTGATCAAAGCATATGGTTTTATACAGACTTTTAGAGAAGCCTGTATTTACAAGAAAGTGAGTGGGAGCTCTGTAGCATTTCTGATATTATATGTGGATGACATATTGTTGATCGGGAATGACATAGAATTTCTGGATAGCATAAAAAGATAATTGAATAAGATTTTTTCAATAAAAGACCTCAGTGAAGCTGCTTATATATTGAGCATCAAGATCTATAGAGATAGATCAATACGCTCGATAGGACTTTCACAAAGCACATACCTTGAAAAGATTTGAAGGAGTTCAAAACGGATCAGTCAAAGAATGGGTTCTTACCTGTCTTACAAGGTGTGAAGTTGAGTAAGACTCAAAACCCAACCACGGCAGAATATATAGAGAGAATGTAAGTCATTCTCTATGCCTCAGTCGTAGGTTCTATAAATTATGCTATGATGTGTACTAGACTTATTGTGTACCTTACCATGAGTTTGGCAAGGTGGTACAATAGTCATCTAGGAGTGGATCACTGGACAACGGTCAAAGTTATCCTTAGTTAACTAAGAGGACTAAGGAAATATTTGTCGGTTATGGAGGTGATAAAGAGTTCGCCGTAAAGAGTTACGTTGATGCAAGCTTTGCCACTAATCCGGATGACTATGAGTCTCGATCTGGATACATATTGAAAGTGGGAGCAATTAGCTAGAGTAGCTCCATGCAGAGCATTGTAGACATAGAAATTTGCAAAATACACACGGATCTGAATGTGGTAGACCCGTTGACTAAACCTCTCTCACAAGCAAAACATGATCACACCTTAGTACTCTTTGGGTGTTAATCACATGGCGATGTGAACTAGATTACTGACTGTAGTAAACCCTTCGGGTGTTGGTCACATAGCGATGTGAACTATGGGTGTTAATCACATGGTGGTGTGAACTATTGGTGTTAAATCACATGGCGATGTGAACTAGATTATTGACTCTAGTGCAAGTGGGAGACTCAAGGAAATATGCCCTAGAGGCAATAATAAAGTTGTTATTTATATTTCCTTATATCATGATAAATGTTTATTATTCATGCTAGAATTGTATTAACTGGAAACATGATACATGTGTGGATACATAGACAAAACACAGTGTCCCTAGTAAGCCTCTACTAGACTAGCTTGTTAATCAAAGATGGTTAAGTTTCCTAGCCATAGACATGTGTTGTCATTTGATGAACGGTACCACATCATTAGGAGAATGATGTGATGGACAAGACCCATCTGTTAGCTTAGCATAATGATCATTAAAGTTTTGTTGCTATTGCTTTCTTCATGACTTATACATATTCCTTTGACTATGAGATTATGCAACTCCCGGATACCGGAGAAATACCTTGTGTGATATCAAACGTCACAACGTAACTGGGTGATTATAAAGATGCTCTACAGGTATCTTCGAAGGTTTTTGTTGGTTGGCATAGATCGAGATTAGGATTTGTCACCTCTGGCCCTCTCGGTAATGCACATCATAATAAGCCTTGCAAGCAATGTGAATAATGAGTTAGTTCCGGGATGATGCATTACGGAATGAGTAAACAGACTTTCCAGTAACGAGATTGAACTAGGTCTGGAGATACTCACGATCGAATCTCGGGCAAGTAACATACCAATGACAAAGGTAATAATGTATGTTGTCATAACGGTTTGACCGATAAAGATCTTCATAGAATATGTGAGAGCCAATATGAGCATCCAGGTTCCGCTATTGGTTATTGACCGGAGAGGTGTCTCGGTCAAGTCTACATAGTTCTTGGACCCGCAGGATCTCCACGCTTAAGTTTGATGACGATTTGTATTATATGAGTTATGTGATTTGGTGACCGGATGTTGTTCGGAGTCCCGGATGAGATCACGGACATGACAAGGAGTCTCGAAATGGTCGAGAGGTCAAGATTCATATATAGGATGATAGTGTTTGGAAACCGGAAATGTTCCGGGGGTACCGGGTACGTATCGGGTCACCGAAAGGGGTTCCGGGCAACCCCCAGCAAACTATATGGGCCTTAATGGGCCAAGAGGGGGACTGACCAGCCCCTAAAGGGCTGGTACGCCCCTCCCATATGGCCTCGCCAGATTGGAGTAGAAAAGGGGAAGGAGGAAAGGAATAAGGGAATAATATTCCCCCTTTCCCCTTTTCCCTTCCTACTCTGAATAGGAATAGGAAAAGGGGGAGGCCGAATTGGGAGGACCCCAAGTAGGATTCCTCCTACTTGGGGCGCCTCCTTGGCTTCCTCTCCTCCCCTCCAACCTACATATTGTTGGAAATATGCCATAGAGGCAATAATAAAATGGTTATTATTATATTTCCTTGTTCATGATAATTGTCTATTGTTCATGCTATAATTGTGTTATCCGAAAATCGTAATACATGTGTGAATACATAGACCACAACATGGCCCTAGTGAGCCTCTAGTTGACTAGCTCGTTGATCAATAGATGGTTACGGTTTCCTGACCATGGACATTAGATGTCATTGATAACGGGATCACATCATTAGGAGAATGATGTGATGGACAAGACCCAATCCTAAGCATAGCACAAGATCGTGTAGTTCGTGTGCTAGAGATTTTCTGAATGTCAAGTATCATTTCCTTAGACCATGAGATTGTGCAACTCCCGGATACCGTAGGAGTGCTTTGGGTGTACCAAACGTCACAACGTAACTGGGTGGCTATAAAGGTGCACTACAGGTATCTCCGAAAGTGTCTGTTGGGTTGGCATGAATCGAGACTGGGATTTGTCACTCCGTATGACGGAGAGGTATCTCTGGGCCCACTCGGTAATGCATCATCATAATGAGCTCAGTGTGACTAAGTAGTTGGTCATGGGATCATGCATTACGGAATGAGTAAAGTGACTTGCCGGTAACGAGATTGAACGAGGTATTGGGATACCGATGATCGAATCTCGGGCAAGTAACGTACCGATTGACAAAGGGAATTGTATACGGGATAGCTTGAATCCTCGACATCGTGGTTCATCCGACGAGATCATCGTGGAACATGTGGGAGCCAACATGGGTATCCAGATCCCGCTGTTGGTTATTGGCCGGAGAGTTGTCTCGGTCATGTCTGCATGGTTCCCGAACCCGTAGGGTCTACACACTTAAGGTTCGATGACGCTAGGGTTATCAGGAAGACTTGTATGTGTTTAGCGAATGTTGTTCGGAGTCCCGGATGAGGATCTCGGACGTCACGAGGAGTTCCGGAATGGTGCGGAGGTGAAGATTTATATGTAGGAAGTTGTCATACGGTCACCAGAATGGTTCGGGGGCATATCGGTATTGTACCGGGGCCACCGGAGGGGTTCCGGGGGTCCACTTGGAGGGGCCACCTCTCTCGGAGGGCCTAATGGGCCGTAGAGGAAAGGGAACCAGCCCTACATGGGCTGGGTGCACCCCCCCTTGGGCCCATGCGCCTAGGGTTGGGGGGAAACCCTAAGGGGGGGCGCCCCCCTTGCTTGGGGGGCAAGCCCCCTCCCCTTGGCCGCCGCCCCCCCTCTAGATCTCATCTAGAGGGGGCCGGCCCCCTTCCTCCTTCCCCTATAAATAGAGGGGCAAGGGGAGGGCTGCACACCACATCCAAGACGCAGCCCCTCCCCTCCCCAACACCTCTCCTCCGCAAGAGCTTGGCGAAGCCCTGCCGCAGTACTGCTGCTCCACCACCACCACGCCGTCGTGCTGCTGTTGGACCCTCTTCCTCAACCTCTCCCTCCTCCTTGCTGGATCAAGGCGCGGGATACGTCCTTGCTCCGTACATGTGTTGAACGCGGAGGTGCCGTCCGTTCGGCGCTAGGATCATCGGTGATTTGGATCACGATGAGTATGACTCCATCAACCCATTCTCTTGAACGCTTCCGCTCGCGATCTACAAGGGTATGTAGATGCACTCATCTCACTCTAATTGCTAGATGACTCCATAGATTGATCTTGGTGATACATAGAAAATTTTAATTTCTGCTACGATCCCCAACAGTGGCATCATGAACACAAGTTGTTGTGGGCGTCGATTTTGTCAATTTACTTGCTGTTACTAGTCTTATCTTGATTCGGCGGCATCATGGACCTTACACGTACACTTATGTGAGACTGGTTCCATCGACTGACATGCACTACTTGCATAAGGTGGCTAGCGGGTGTATGTCTCCCCCACTATAGTCGGATCGCATTCGATGAAAAGGGTCCTTATGAAGGGTAAATAGAAATTGGCATATCACGTTGTGGTTTTTGGCGTAGGTAAGAAACGTTCTTGCTAGAAACCTATAGCAGCCACGTAAAAACTTGCAACAACAATTAGAGGACGTCTAACTTGTTTTTGCAGCATATGTCGTGTGATGTGATATGGCCAAAAGGATGTGATGAATGATATATGTGATGTATGAGATTGATCATGTTCTTGTAATAGGAATCACGACTTGCATGTCGATGAGTATGATAACCGGTAGGAGCCATAGGAGTTGTCTTAATTTATTTATGACCGGCGTGTCAACTTATGCATCATGTAATTACTTTACTTTATCGCTAACCGTTAGCCATAGTAGTATAAGTAATAGTTGACGAGACAACTTCATGAAGACACGATGGTGGAGATCATGATGATGGAGATCATGGTGTCATGCCGGTGACGACGATGATCATGGCGCCCCGAAGATGGAGATCAAAAGGAGCAAAATGATATTGGCCATATCATGTCACTATTTGATTGCATGTGATGTTTATCATGTTTTACATCTTATTTGCTTAGAACGACGGTAGCATAAATAAGATGATCCCTCGCAATAATTTCAAGAAATTGTTCCCCCTAACTGTGCACCGTTGCTAAGGTCCATTGTTTCGAAGCACCACGTGATGATTGGGTGTGATAGGTTCTAACGTTCTCATACAACGGGTGTAAGCCAGATTTACACACGCAAAACACTTAGGTTGACTTGACAAGCCTAGCATGTACAGACATGGCCTCGGAACACGGAAGACCGAAAGGTCGAACATGAGTCGTATAGAAGATACGTTCAACATGAAGATGTTCACCGATGATGACTAGTCTGTCTCACATGATGATCGAACACGGCCTAGTTGAATCGGATCATGTATCACTTAGATGACTAGAGGGATGTCTATCTGAGTGGGAGTTCATTAAATAATTTGACTATATGAACTTAATTATCATGAACTTAGTCTAAAATCTTTACAATATGTCTTGTAGGTCAAATGGCCCACGCTAATGTTGTCCTCAACTTCAACGCGTTCCTAGAGAAAACCAAGCTGAAAGACGATGGTAGCAACTATACGGACTGGGTCCGGAACTTGAGGATCATCCTCATAGCTGCCAAGAAAGCATATGTCCTTGAAGCACCGCTAGGTGAAGCACCACCCCCAGCAAACCAAGACGTTATGAACGCTTGGCAGTCCCATTTTGATGATTACTCCCTGGTTCAGTGCGGCATGCTTTACAGCTTAGAACCGGGGCTCCAGAAGCATTTTGAGCAACACGGAGCATATGACATGTTCCAAGAGCTGAAAATGGTTTTCCAAGCTCATGCCTGGGTCGAGAGATATGAAGTCTCCGACAAGTTCTACAGTTGTAAGATGGAGGAGAATAGTTCCGTCAGCGAGCACATACTCAAAATGTATGGGTTGCACAACTGCTTATCTCAGTTGTGAGTTAATCCCCCGGATGATGCGGTCGTTGACAGAATCCTTCAGTCGCTCCCACCTAGCTACAAGAGCTTTGTGATGAACTTCAACATGCAGGGGATGGAAAAGACCATTCCTGAGGTATATTCAATGCTGAAATCAGCGGAGGTGGAAATCAAAAAGGAACATCAAGTGTTGATGGTGAATAAAACCACTAAGTTCAAGAAAGGCAAGGGTAAAAGGAACTTCAAGAAGGACGGCAAGGGAGTTGCCGCGACCGGTAAGCAAGCTGCCGGGAAGAAGCCAAAGAATGGACCCAAGCCCGAGACTGAGTGTTTTTATTGCAAGGGAAGTGGTCACTGGAAGCGGAACTGCCCCAAGTACCTACTGGATAAGAAGGCCGGCAACACCAAAGGTATATGTGATATACATGTTATTGATGTGTACCTTACCAGTACTCGTAGTATCTCTTGGGTATTTGATACCGGTGTGGTTGCTCATATTTGTAATTCAAAACAGGAGCTGCGGAATAAGCGGAGACTGGCGAAGGATGAGGTGACGATGCGCGTCGGGAATGGTTCCAAGGTCGATGTGATCGCCGTCGGCACGCTACCTCTACATTTACCTACGGGATTAGTTTTAAACCTCAATAATTGTTATTTAGTGCCAGCTTTGAGCATGAACATTGTATTAGAATATCGTTTAATACGAGATGGCTACTCATTTAAATCCGAGAATAATGGTTGTTCTATTTATATGAGAGATATGTTTTATGGTCATGCCCCGCTGGTCAATGGTTTATTCTTATTTAATCTCGAACGTGATGTTACACATATTCATAGTGTGAATACCAAAAGATGTAAGGTTGATAATGATAGTCCCACATACTTGTGGCACTGCCGCCTTGGTCACATTGGTGTCAAACGCATGAAGAAACTCTATGCAGATGGACTTTTGGAGTCTCTTGATTATGAATCATTTGACACATGCGAACCATGCCTCATGGGAAAAATGACCAAGACTCCGTTCTCCGGAACAATGGAGCGAGCAACCAACTTATTGGAAATCATACATGCTGATGTGTGGGGTCCAATGAGTGTTGAGGCTTGCGGTGGCTATCGTTATGTTCTCACCCTCACTGATGACTTGAGTAGATATGGGTATGTCTACTTAATGAAACACAAGTCTGAGACCTTTGAAAAGTTGAAGGAATTTCAGAGTGAGGTTGAGAATCAACGTGACAGGAAAATCAAGTTCTTATGATCAGATCGTGGGGGAGAATATTTGAGTCGCGAATTTGGCGCACTTAAGGAAATGTGGAATAGTTTCACAACTCACGCCGCCTGGAACACCTCAGCGTAATGGTGTGTCCGAACATCGTAATCGCACTCTATTGGATATGGTGCGATCTATGATGTCTCTTACCGATCTACTGTTGTCATTTTGGGACTATGCTTTAGAGACTGCCGCATTCACTTTAAATAGGGCTCCATCGAAATCCGTTGAGACGACACCGTATGAATTATGGTTTGGGAAGAAACCTAAGCTGTAATTTCTAAAAGTTTGGGGATGTGATGCTTATGTGAAGAAACTTCAAACTGAAAAGCTCGAACCCAAATCGGAAAAATGTGTCTTCATAGGATACCCTAAAGAAACTATTGGGTATACCTTCTACCTCAGATCCGAAGGCAAAATCTTTGTTGCCCAGAATGGATCCTTTCTAGAGAAAGAGTTTCTCTCAAAAGAAGTAAGTGGGAAGAAAGTAGAACTTGATGAAGCATTGCCTCTTGAACCGGAGAGTGGCGCAGCTCAGGAAAATGTTCCTGAGGTGCCTGCACCGACTAGAGAGGAAGTTAATGGTGATGATCATGAAACTTTAGATCAAGTTGCTACTGAACTTCGTAGGTCCACAAGGACACGTTCCGCACCAGAGTGGTACGGCAATCCTGTCCTGGAAATCATGTTGTTGGACAATGGTGAACCTTCGAACTATGAAGAAGCGATGGCGGGCCCAGATTCCGACAAATGGCTGGAAGCAATGAAATCCAAGATAGGATCCATGTATGAAAACGAAGTATGGACTTTGACTGACTTGCCCGTTGATCGGCGAGCCATAGAAAATAAATTGATCTTTAAGAAGAAGACAGACGCGGATGGTAATGTGACCATCTATAAGGCTCGGCTTGTCGCTAAGGGTTATCGATAGGTTCAAGGGGTTGACTATGATGAGACTTTCTCACCCGAAGCGAAGCTGAAGTCCGTCCAAATCATGTTAGCAATTGCCGCATTCTATGATTATGAGATATGGCAAATGGACGTCAAAACGGCATTCCTTAATGGTTTCCTTAAGGAAGAATTGTATATGATGCAGCCGGAAAGTTTTTGTCGATCCTAAGAATGCTGACAAGGTGTGCAAGCTCCAATGCTCAATCTATGGGCTGGTGCAAGCATCTCGGAGTTGGAACATTCGATTTGATGAGATGATCAAAGCGTTTGGGTTTACGCAGACTTATGGAGAAGCCTGTGTTTACAAGAAAGTGAGTGGGAGCTCTGTAGCATTTCTCATATTATATGTGGATGACATACTGTTGATGGGAAATGATATAGAATTCTTGGAAAGCATAAAGGCCTACTTGAACAAGTGTTTTTCAATGAAGGATCTTGGAGAAGCTGCTTATATATTAGGCATCAAGATCTATAGAGATAGATCGAGACGCCTCATTGGTCTTCCATAGAGTATGTACCTTGACAAGATATTGAAGAATTTCAATATGGATCAGTCCAAGAAGGGGTTATTGCATGTGTCGCAAGGTACAAGATTGAGCATGGCTCAATGCCCGACCACGGCAGAAGATAGAGAAAAGATGAGTGTCGTCCCCTATGCCTCAGCCATAGGGTCTATTATGTATGCCATGCCGTGTACCAGACCAGATGTAAACCTTGCCGTAAGTTTGGTAGGAAGGTACCAAAGTAATCCCGGCATGGAACACTGGAAAATGGTCAAGAATATCCTGAAGTACCTGAAAAGGACAAAGGATATGTTTCTCGTTTATGGAGGTGACGAAGAGCTCGTCGTAAAGAGTTATGTCTGTGGCGCCTGGAAAATTAAGCTACAGTGATCCCCCGTTAATGATGCCACGTCACCTCAATACTGTTGCTAATCTCAACGTTAGTTCGAAACCGATTCAAATTCAAATTCAAAATAGAGGCAAACATCAAAAGCTTTCAAATATTAAAACTAAAATGTTCGGTTTGTGCCAGATAATGCATAGGTAATTAAGGTGAAGAAACCCTACTTTTATAAAACGTTTAAATACTCTAAAATGAATAAAACAGTAGCAAATACAATTATTTAAATGCTCTAAAAATAATAAAAATTTTCAAAACTAATTTGTTATAAGTATTAAACTATTGTGGCAGTGGCATAATTTGTAAAATCTATTTAGGTGCCACTGTGGTAATTTACTAAAACTAAAATAAAAGGAAACTAAAAGAAAGCAAACATAGCAAATAAAAATAAGAAAAGAGAAAGACAACACAAAATAAAAATAGAAAGAAAAGGACACCCCCGGCCAACTGGGCCAACAGGCCCAGCTGGTCACCCACGCGGCCCAGCTGGCCCACCCCGGCTGGAAAACCCTACCCAGGCCAAACCCTAACCCACCGACACCCCCACTTCCCCCCACGTCGTCACTCCCTCTCCCGATCCGATCTGGATCCGGGACCAGCCCCCTCCACTCTCCCCTCACGCCTCGCTCCTCTCGCTCCCTCCCGATCCGGATCGGGGCGCAACGGCGCCCCCTCGCCGCCACTCCGCTGAGGCAGCGCCCCGCTGCCCACCTCGGCCGGCGCCTCCCGTCTCCACCACCAGGCTGGCGCCCCTCGCCGAGCCCACCTCGTCGCCGGACCATGCTGGCAGGGTCCCGCCGGCACGCACCGAACCCTGCCGCGGCCGCTCCCGGCGAGTCGACCCACCTCTCCGACGCCGACGTCCCGGAGCGCCTTCCCCGGACCTCCCCGCCGGATTGCCTCCTCTCCGACGCACGTCTCGGACCTCCACCTCACGCCCCACTGCCCTTAACCCTACGGCCCTAGTGAGCGCCTCCCTCTCCTCGTCTCTCCCTGGCTCGCCTCGACGCCGCGCACCCCGATCTCCACCCTCGTGCGCGCCCGCGCCATCTCTGGCTACGCCCGACGCGTGCTCACCGCGCCCCCATCTGCGCGCACAGGTCCCTGGACTGCCCTCTACTGCGCTCGCCTGCGGGTGGCCGTGCGCACCGTGCTCCCCTGGCCAAAGCGCTCTAACCCCCGCCCCCTGCTCCCCACGCCTTCGCCGCCGCTGACCTGCCGTGCCGCTACCTCCCCAGGTCACCGTGGCCTCGCCTGTGCCGCTTCATCGCCGCCCCGGCCGCCTGGCTGGCGCTGTGGTCACCGGCCCCTCCCCTGCTCCCTGTCGGCTCCGCCCGCCACTGGAGGTGCGCCCGAACGAACGGACTAGCTATGGCCCCTGTGCCACAGACAGGTGGGGCTCAGCCCCTGAGAACGTTTAAAAAAATGATGATTAATTAATTAATTAATTAACTTAATTAATCTTGATTGATTAAAATAAACAGTTAATTAAACTAATTAATTCTGATTAGATTAACCTAATCAATTAACTAAACCCTAATTAACCTAATAGAGTATGACAAAGGGGCCCCACCCGAGAACGATTTTAATAAATAATAATAATAAAATGTTAGAATAATTAAAATAATAATTAATTGATTAATTAATGAGTTAATTAAATTAATTAATCATGTTTAACTAATCTAATAATAATAAATTAGCATAATCACTTAGTTAGTCTAATTCCCCTCGTTTAGTTAACGTGAGTCTATGACCAGTGGGACCCACTGGTCAGATTGACCAGTCAACCCCTGTTGGCTGCTAACGTCAGCATGACATCATGCTGATGTCATAAATCCAATTTCGAATTAAATTAAATAATTAATTAAATTTCAGAAATTAATAAATTCTTTTGAAAATCATATCTTTTAATCCGTAACTCGGATGGAAATACTTTCTACGCAGGGACAGTTATGGGCACTCGACGTCGTGGTATCAGCCGAAGCCTTTGTAACGTCAGTGACTGAGCAGCGCGTGCCGGGTTGGACCGCGTAACACAACTTCCTTTGTAATGGAGGTTGCTAGGTCTGCTCTCCGGCCGCGTACGCAACATGCAGGTGTGCAATGGGTGATGGGCCCAGACCCCTGCACCATAGGATTTAGACCGGCGTGCCGACCTCTCTGTTGTGCCTAGGTAGGGCTGCGACGTATTGATCTTCCGAGGTCGGGCATGACCCAGAAAAGTGTGTCCGGACAAAGGGGATCGAGCGTGTTGGGAAATGTGGTGCACCCCTGCAGGGAAGTTAATCTATTCGAATAGCCGTGCTCTTCGGTAACAGGACGACTTGGAGTTGTACCTTGACCTTATGACAACTAGAACCAGATACTTAATAAAACACACCCTTCCAAGTGCCAGATACAACCGGTGATCGCTCTCTCACAGGGAGACGAGGGGAGGATCATCGGTTAGGATTATTCTACACGATGCTACTTGGTGAACTTACCATCTACTCTCTTCTCCTGCTGCAAGATGGAGGTTACCAGAAGCATAGTCTTTGACAGGACTAGCTATCCCCCTCTTATTCCGGCATTCTGCAGTTCAGTCCACATATGATACCCCTTTTGCCATTTGATACCAATGCATACATTTGTAGTGTAGCTCCTTGCTTGCGAGTACTTTGGATGAGTACTCATGGTTGCTTTACTCCCCCTTCCTTTACCCGGTTGATGCAACCAGACGTTGGAGTCCAGGAGCCAGACGCCACTGTCGATGATGACTACTACTTCTCGGGAGGTCCCTACTACTACGTGCAGCCTGCTGACGGCAGCCAGGAGTAGTTTAGGAGGATTCCAGGCAGGAGGCCTGCGCCTCTTTCGATCTATATCCCAGTTTGTGCTAGCCTTCTTAAGGCAAACTTGCTTAACTTATGTTGGTACTCAGATATTGTTGCTTCCGCTGACTCGTCTATGATCGAGCTCTTGTATTCGAGCCCTCGAGGCCCCTGGCTTGTAATATGATGCTTGTATGACTTATTTTTATTTGTAGAGTTGTGTTCTGATATCCTCCCGTGAGTCCCTGATCTTGATCGTACACGTTTCGTGTATGATTAGTGTACGGTCAAATCGAGGGCATCACAAGTTGGTATCAGAGCCGAATGCCTGTAGGAATACCCCTTCTAAACTCCTTGGCCGAAGTCGAGTCTAGACATTACAAAACTTTTACTAACATGGTTGTGCGCCTTACGGGCCCACGTCGCCATTGGATGGTACTAGGATCCTTTACTCCTCGATCTTTACTCTGGGACTCTAATCTCTCCCCTATTCGGGTTAAATGATTTTGCTAAAAACACTAACTTTAGGTTCTCGAAAATACTTTCTCCCGGAGAGCCCCTCACTCCGGATGATCGCTTGCTGCACCACAAGATTCCGAAGTTACTCTACGATGCTCTCTCGAGTCTTTGTGCCATCGCATTTGTGATTTCCTTCCACCGTCAACCTCTATGAAAACTGCATACACTTGCCATTCATACAATCATTCCGCATTGATCTTGTTAATACAAGATGCCTCGAACTGCTCTTCGTTATTCCGAGTATCCTTTGAGCTTACCGCCTTGTAGTTCTTGCCCCATGAATGCCCCCTACGGATAATTCCTCGCACTTACCGAGTATCCGTTCTTCCCCCGTTGTTCATATGATTCACAAGATACATTGAAATTCTATCTGATCTTTCGGTGTCCTCTGCCCACTATTGCTCGGCAAATACTTATCTGCTTGCATCATGGATGCGTTCCATATGGCTAGCAATATTCATAGTATCCTTTGTCATTATCATTTTGAGTCCGTTGATTCAATATGTTGCGAATGATCACAATCCTCAATCAGAACCCAGAATTCATCCTTCCGGCTCAGATGTCATTTTGAATATGAGTTGGATCTCGACCAATCAAATTGCCATCGATTGTACCCCTAAGTCCACTCAACTTATCCATCCTTAATCAGAGTGTTTGCTTCTGATCCCTTGATTTGGAAATCGCAATTCCTTTGCATTTGAGATTTGAATTAGTTAGTTATTCCCATAATTTGATGCCTTTGCATTATTTCTCCCTCTGATTGAGTACCGATAATCACGTCAGCTCCATTATGGACCGCCAAACCCATTGCTGGGTTATTATCCGATGGTATCATACACATTCAAATCTTGTGAGTTCTTTTCTTGGTGCATAATGCTTTGACAACCATGCTCTACTTTTGAGTTTGTGTTATTTACTCCTGAAGTTCATGGTATATGTTCTACGAAGCCCCGATGGGTTGAACCTATTCCTTCCTTAATCTATGTGAACCCGAAAGTTTTCACTGGTCATACTCCTCTGGTAATTCACCATGTAGGTTTTGACAATGAAATCATTTTTATCTAGAGCAGTGAATGAAAGGTTATGCATTGAAGAAGTGGGAGTCGACCTTGAACTTTGTGTTCATGCCCATGGACACGATGTAGACCTTATCATTAAAGCTTCTCTTAAGTTAATTATTCCTGGTTATAAGTTCTTATATCTGGGATCTGGCCTTTTGCAATCACGGTTCCGACCATGTTCTCCTTTAAATACCATTTCTCGTGCAAGTTTAAGCACTTGTCTTCTGCAGAGCAATACCCTAGTCCAACCGCTACTTTGTTTTGTCGTCAAGTATTACACCCCCTCGTATCTCAAGATTATCTAGGAACTGCATAACTTCTTATGAGTTCTTCATCAATTACTACATTCTCACTGATTATGATTTTTCACGGACTCTGAGTTATTAAACACTCAAAGACGCCGATAAATGAACCGAGTCCGCACTCCGATTCAAAACTCTAAGTAATCTTCCTTCAAGTCATTCCTACCCTGATTGGCTATATCCTTATCATGCTAAATTTTAACTGTGCTACCTGGTCCTTCTTCCCGAAGCACAATTTTCGATGATGAGCTAAGCTTACATTGATCTTCCTCATCATATCATTTCGCCTTGAACCGCAAGCTTGGTTTTGAGTTGTGTCGTACCCGTGGTTACAATAACCTTTCGCTCAATCATTCATTTGACTTGATGTCATCGCCGATCGATTACATCTTAATGAAATCTCTCGACAAATGTGTCATGATCATCATCAAGAATGATATGCCTTCTTCCAAGTGTGAATCGAATTCATGATGGGAAATGCCATCCTTTCCCCTTGATGATTGGTATTAACATTGGCAACATTCTTGCATTCCCTCCAACACAAAACTTGTTCTTTTTTTGTGTTATACCTTGAGTTCCTTGTTATCCGACTTATGTTATGTTCTACCTTGAAGTATTACTGTCTTTTATGTCAAGGATGTTGTGAGGTTTGCTCCACCTCTTAAGAATTCTTGGTGTAGTGATACTTCTCACAAGCACCATCCTTTCTTGATCCCCGTGTTGCCTCCAACCGTAATACCAACAAGTGAACGATGCTGCTTGGATTCTATACTCCTAGCAACCCTATTGCTTTGGAGTTATTTGTCGACAGTTCCTTCTTAGACTATTATTTATTGAATCACCATTCTAGCATTGATCTTGCTACCTAATCTCATATCTCGCGTGCCCCTTTCAACCAATGTTTAATTGTGTATGTTTTCCTCTAGCATACATCGTTAATTCATTTGATCTGGCTAATGTTATCTCCTTGTTCACATAGTTGTGTAAATCCATCCTTTTTGGAAATGTCTATGGATTGTCGCTGAGTCAATCAGTCACCTCCTCACCTCTCCTTGATTTAATGATGAACTCTTGTTTCGGTACTCGCTTCCATAGTTCATTTCCTGAGAATCTTACAATGTCATTTCGTCAATTTGAGTTGCACCCTTTTTCTTCTCAGGCATCCCGAGTCTGAGGTATCTTGACACCAATCAGATCAGAATCTCGGTTAGATATGATGGTTGGGACATATTTCCAAGATTTATACATTAGTTTTTGACCCAATAAAGGTGATGTCATGCCTAGCACACCTAGGCGGAGGACCTATTGTTATAATATTTTTTGCAAGTTTAGCCATTCTTTCAAGAGGAAATTATAAGACTTATTCTATAATTTATCCCTGATGAATCCTTGTGTATGTAGAGTCCGACCTTTGATTGAAGACCATGTCAATTATATCTCGAAGCATGTCTGTGGTACTTCGATTTTCAATAAAAACATTTAAAGCACAATGCTAAATGTTTCTTGCTAAATTATCCAAACACCGTTGTATGGATAATGTCATGAACTTCCTACCCCCTTATCTAAATGGTTCTCTACTTTCTATCATGTCATGGATATCATGCTCTACTTGTCCTTGTGAAGGATATACGCCTAGAATATGTGTTTGAACATATTTTCCTTTCCATTGTTTTATTTAACCTTTCTTGTAATATGACTTAGCTGAGCAGTGATAATTCCCTGCTTAGGTAAGCACCTCATTGTACCACCCTGTCAGTAAGACCCTGTTACTTTTGTTGATGACATTTCGGTAACCACCGACGAACGAGAACCTTGCCTATTGGTCCGCCTCGTTCAACAAGCAGGAAAATGGTTCTCTTCGTCCCTCGCCCTTGGTACCGACGTTGTTGCCGCCATAACTGACGGGCTATCCTCTGACATGCCTTACTTGCATGATCATGCAAGACATCACCGCCTTCCTACTTTCATCCACATGGTGGGCCCATAACCCATAGTTTCACAAAATCGAAACCTGACTCACCTGTACACCTCTTGTTCCCAAGGTTGTTCCCCGCGCATGGCCTCGTAAGTAATTCACGAGCCACCTTTGGAGAGACCATCAATTTTGGTATCAGACACAATACTTATTCCCGTTGCTTTGAACCCCGTTCACGCCCCGTTTCAGGCATCGAGCGTTTGTCTGCCCGCTTGAAACTTCACATGATACCTCCTTACTTTGCTCTCGATATTTTCTTAAGTTTAAATTCGAGAGTTACTTCCGCCATCTTCCTCGATGTTATCGACCAGATAGTCGACCTTGCAGAGGTCCATACTCCCGGAATGCCCACCCTTTATTCTTTCCGTAAGTACGATGAAGATCTCGAAAAAAGGATGTGTACTACATCATGATGACCTGAAGCAGAGAAAGGAAGACATCAACATAACGGATCGACCACTTCGAGAAGAGCCGCCAAGACCTACAAGATCCGTTAGAATTTAGTAACCAGACTTTTCCCCCTTACTCTACCTCTTAAATCTTGGGACGAGATTTCTTGTAGTGGAGGAGAATTGTGGCACCTGGAAAATTAAGCTACAGTGATCCCCCGTTAATGATGCCACGTCACCTTGATACTGTTGCTAATCTCGTCGTTAGTTCGAAACCGATTCAAATTCAAATTCAAAATAGAGGCAAACATCAAAAGCTTTCAAATATTAAAACTAAAATGTTCGGTTTGTGCCAGATAATGCATAGGTAATTAAGGTGAAGAAACCCTACTTTTATAAAACATTTAAATACTCTAAAATGAATAAAACAGTAGCAAATACAATTATTTAAATGCTCTAAAAATAATAAACATTTTCAAAACTAATTTGTTATAAGTATTAAACTATTGTGGCAGTGGCATAATTTGTAAAATCTATTTAGGTGCCACTGTGGTAATTTACTAAAACTAAAATAAAAGGAAACTAAAATAAAGCAAACATAGCAAATAAAAATAAGAAAAGAGAAAGACAACACAAAATAAAAATAGAAAGAAAAGGACACCCCGGCCAACTGGGCCAACAGGTCCATCTGGCCACCCACGCGGCCCAGCTGGCCCACGCCGGCTGGATAACCCCACCCAGGCCAAACCCTAACCCACCAACACCCCCACTTCCCCCACGTCGCCACTCCCTCTCCCAATCCGATCTGGATCCGGGACCAGCCCCCTCCACTCTCCCCTCACGCCTCGCTCCTCTCGCTCCCTCCCGATCCGGATCGGGGCGCAACGGCGCCCCCTCGCCGCCGCTCCGCTGAGGCAGCGCCCTGCTGCCCACCTCGGTCGGCGCCTCCCGTCTCCGCCACCAGGCTGGCGCCCCTCGCCGAGCCCACCTCGTCGCCACACCATGCCGGCAGGGTCCCGCCGGCGCGCGCCGAACCCTGTCGCGGCCGCTCCCGGCGAGTCGACCCACCTCTCCGACGTCGACGTCCCGGAGCGCCTTCGCCGGACCTCCCCGCCGGACTGCCTCCTCTCCGGCGCACGTCTCTGACCTCCACCACGCGCCCCACTTCCCTTAACCCTACGACCCCAGTGAGCGCCTCCCTCTCCTTGTCTCTCCCCGGCTCGCCTCGACACCGCGCACCCCGGTCCCCACCCTCGTGCACGCCCGCGCCATCTCTGGTTGCGCCCGACGCGCGCTCACCGCGCCCCCATCCGCGCGCACAGGTCCCTGGACCGCCCTCTGCCGCGCGCGCCTGCGGGTGGCCACGCGCACGGTGCTCCCCTGGCCGAAGCGCTCCGACCCCCGCCCCCTGCTCCCCACACCTTCGCCGCCGCTGACCTGCTGTGTCGCTACCTTCCTAGTTCATCATGGCCTCGCCTGTGCCGCTTCATCGCCGCCCCGGCCGCCTGGCTGGCACCGTGGTCACTGGCCCCTCCCCTGCTCCGTACTGGCTCTGCCCGCCCCTGGAGGTGCGCCCGAACGAACGGGTGCCGCGCCCGTAACCCGCTCGCCTGCTATGGCCCCCGTGCCACAGACAGGTGGGGCTCAGCCCCTGAGAACGTTTAAAAAATGATGAATAATTAATTAATCTTGATTAATTAAACTAAACAGTTAATTAAACTAATTAATTCTGATTGGATTAACCTAATCAATTAACTAAACCCTAATTAACCTAATAGAGTATGACAAAGGGGCCCCACCTGTAACATCCCAAATTTTCAATTTGGAATGTTATACACTAGATCATCATTGCATATCATAGTTATTGCATTTTGATTGATCCTAGAAATTTCACGCAACTCAAGGACCCTCGGAGAGAGTTGGGGATTTCGTTATTTTCATATTTGAGTTGTCCCAAAATTTTGAAAATAAGATCATTTGATTTTATTTATTTTCTCTTCAATTATTTCTAATACAAAAATATGAGAGAGGGAATAAAATGACTTTCCCAAAATAAAGAAATATTGAGGATTTAATAAAAAATCAAATAAGGTTTTATTTTGGTTTTATTTGCTATTTTATTTGAATTTAGGAAAAATGCGCGTTTTTCAAAATTGCATTTAGGCCCCAAATAAATGTTCATCATGTGCGGCTTGATTTTAGAAGCCGGGGAAAATTTATTTCGGGACTTTTGGAGACCTTTTAGTATTCCTTTTGTTTTTTTCGAGCGTAATTATTTAAAAAGAAAGTCTGAACCGACCTTGGGCCGTAACCGGCCAGGACTCCTCCTGGTCGGGCCTTCTTATAAGCGCCCCGAGGCCCCGGCCAAGCCCAGCCGCGCCCCCGCTCGAAAACCCTAACCCTAGCTAGCCGCAGCCGCCGCCGCCGCCCGCTACCGCCACTGCCCCGCCGCCGTCGCCGGACCACCGCCGCCGTTTGCCGGAGGTAGTTTTTTTTTCGCCTCCGGTTTTCGGATGGTTTTGTTCATTTTTTTAGTTTCGGTTTTTTTAAATAGATCAGTTTTTCCGGTTTATTTAATTAGCGAGCGTTCATCCGTTCGTTCATTTTAACGAATGTTCGTCGTTTTTCTTTTTCTTGGATTAAATTCGCGATTTTTCTGATCGCGATTTCTGATCCGATTTTCATTTTAGTCTAACTTTTTGCTCGTTTATCGGAATCAGGCGATTCAAGCGCCTCGAGTTTCATCTCGAAACCCTCTTTCCGTTTAACCAACTCAAACAAGTTTTGCCACTGTAAAAATTACCCTAGATCCAGAATAGTAAACAAAGCCTGTTTCTTTTGCCGTTTGTCTTTCGTTGCTTCGTTTGATTTGATTCTTTTTGCCAACCGGAGTTCTTAAGTTGAACTTTCTGGTTAGATCTCTTATGTGAGTTTTACATGTGCATTAGTTGAGTACTTATTCTATGCTTGTTTGTTTGCGATAGAGTACCCGGAGTGCGCCGCTTGCTACTTCGAATCACTAGGTTTCCCGGATCGTCAGCAAGGCAAGTAACACTTTGATCATGTTTTCCCACTACCTAGTTTTATTGCATTAGATCAATCCTCACACATTGCATGATTAGGATCTAATTAAACTGTGGGTTTGGGAAGTAGTTGAGGTAGTACCTATTACCTGTTATTATCAAACCTTTGGGAGTTACTTCTACGTTTGCTTATTATGCCATGCCATGCTAGTAGACGTGGATTGGGTGAGTGTATCCATGACAGATGTGAGATTGTTAATTAATGGTTTACTTAAGGTGGCAACTTAAACACACATCTGGGTGGATTGAGGCACCTGGGTATTCCAGCGATTGCCTGTTTTATTTATGGACCGCCACCCAGGCTCAAAGGGATCATGAGATTTTTCATGCTAGAAACTTCCGTGTGCAGCCACAAGCTATTATGGGCTCTAGAATAGTTGATTAAGTTGTGCGAACTCTTACAGTGGTAGACTAGCAGATGTAGGGGAAAGTAGGTGTAACGGTCTACCCGATCGTAAGGTGCTAGCGCTTCTGAAAGACTATGTCTCGGTCATCCGTCTTCTCAAACACCATGTAGTGCAAGAACCCAAACGGAGGCGATCGAGTCTGGTGGGGAAAAGTGCGCAAACCTCTGCAGAGTGTATAAACTAATCATGATTAGCCGTGTCACCGGTTATGGACATCTTGAGTATCTAGTACCTGGATTATCATGTGAATCTCAACATGTTACTCTAAAATTTAATTTTGTTGGGTTTTGTTTAATGATGATGCTTAATTGGGATTGAGAATGCTGTCAACCATTCTCAATGTTTAATACCATGATAGTTAAATAAAATTTATTCCTTTGCAGTAGGGAAAATTGCTTTACGCAAAACTTATAACCATAGAGCTTTCCACCAGCCAGATATGCATATAGAATAACCTATTTCTTTCCGTTACTCTCTATGTGTTATTTTGCTAGCATATTCCATGTGCTGACCCATTTCGGCTGCAACGTTAATGTTGCAGACTTTTCAGACGATGATTAAGGAGTTTTTAGGTCGTGGTTCTATACTCAGTGATGCCGTTGGAGTTGATGGACTCACTTATCTTCCAAGCCTTCCGTTGTTATCGTTATTAGATGGCCTTAAGCCATATTTATTGTAATAAGTTCTCTTTTGAGACATTCGATGTAATAAGTGTGTGATTGCTACTCGGTTATAAATCCTTCAAGTACTGTGTGGTGTAAGCATTACTGATCCAGGGATGACACCTGAGCACAGAGATTGGACCGTTTGAAGGTCTGGTCGCTCTACAAGATTGGTATCAGAGCACACATTTGACTGTAGGACACGACCACTAAGCTAAAGACCTAGATCACTACTCACTCTCTTTTCTGACTTCTCATATTTTCTACTCTTTTAAGATGGCGGATGCAAGGAACAAGTTCACGCAACCGGATGAAGATACACCCTTTGGACGTCACTTGAAGAAAGTCACTAGATACCCGAACATAGGAGTACCAAGCTTCACAGGAACCTACAACGCCACTTTACCTGAAGAAGAGCGCTGGATGATTCAAGTTCAAGTTCCAGGAAGGACGTTCATGCCAGTCATCGAGCCCATAGAGTTTTCTTTTGATGCACCAACTTGGAGTCTAGGAAAGAGCATGGAGGCTCACATCACCATGGGATGCATTGGAGAAGATTACCGCAATGATCTCAAGGATACTATCTACCAGATTTGTGGGCGCCGAGATGAGCACTGGGAAATGATCAGCACCAGGAAGGATAGATCAGTTGCAGCTTTTATCCAAGAGTTAAACCAGCACATTCGACGTCAGGAGAACCAGATGTGCGCCGACATGATAGATCTGAAGAAGGCGAGGACAAGGATCAAGGAACTGGAGGAAGAACTCAAGGCTACACGTGAAGTTTTCGAAGAGGAAATCGAAGTATTAGTGGAGAAGAATGACGATCTGATCAAGAAGATTGGAATATTCATGGGAGGCCCTACGCCAGTAGAAGAAGACGAAGAACCCAAGGAGATTCGTCCGGAAGACTACATCATCATCGATGACACCGACTCGGATCTAGATGATAGCGATGATGACTATGTTGATGAAGCTGGAGCAGATATCATGGAGTCTGCAACCGAAGAATATTTCTAGTAGACCACCTCATCAGTAGTAGTAGTCCACCATGTAAATATAGTAGTCCAATCACTTTTGCGATAGTTAGATCGATTGTATGCCCTTGTTTGATTGATTGAATAAAGTGAATTGTTTGCTTTTGCCTCATGTGCATATGGGTAGTGTTTTCTCTTTAGACCCCTCTCTATTCTTAAATCTCATCTTTTCTAAACCCTCAGATGTCTCGGAGACGTGACCCCGGATTTACCTTCCCACCGGAGCTCACCCAGTTGATCCAGTAGCAGAACACATTGATGCAGTTGCTAGTCCAGAATCAGAATCAGGGGACAACAACAACAACCCACCTCCACCACCACCACATGTTGATCACTTAGCCCGTTTTCTTAGGCTGAATCCGCTGGTGTTTTCCAGTAGCACCGAGACGATAGTAGCAGACGATTGGCTCCACAAGACGGCTAGAGAGTTAACCACAGCAGGATGCACGGATGCGGAAAAAGTGAAGTTTGCCGCACATCATCTTGAAGGACCCGCGGCATCATGGTGGGAGAATTTCACAGCCACTTTCCCTGTCGACACTGTCACGTGGGACCAGTTTTAGCAGGCTTTTCGAACTTCCCATGTCTCCGCAGGAGTTATGGCCATGAAAAAGCGAGAGTTTTGCAACTTGTGCCAAGGAGGACGGACAGTTGGCCAGTATATGGAGGACTTTAGTAAATTAGCATGTTATGCCCCAGATGACGTTGCTACGGATGCGGCTAAGCAGGAGAAGTTTCTGGAAGGACTGAATGATGAGTTGAGCATGCAGTTGATGGTAGCCACCTTCAACAACTACCAGGAGTTGGTAGATCGTGCTCTCATGATTGAAGGGAAGCAGCAGCAGATTGAGAATCGCAAGAGGAAGTATGGACAAGGGAAGCACAATTCAGGAGCTCAGCAGAAGCCACGTTTTACCCCTAGACCGGGAGGACATTTTCAGCATACCCATGGAGGAGGTAGCTCGCACAATCACAACGGCACCAAGAATGGTAATGGGAATGAAGGAAGCAACGGCCAGAACCGCACCAACCCCCCGACCCCAGCCAAGAGAGACCTAAGCCAAGTCACTTGTTTTAAGTGCCAGAAGACCGGACATTATGCCAGTGAATGTCCTGAATCACAGAATGGTAATGTCAATGGAAGCTCTGGGAAGAAGCCGAACCCTTTGAACAGGGGACAGGTGAACCACGTTAACATGGAGGAGGTTGAAGAGCAGCCGGATACAGTAATCAGTAAGTTTTTGGTTAAGTCATTTACTGCACTCATTCTTTTTGTTACTGGTGCATCGCATTTATACATATCAAGGGGATTTGTGGATAAGTATAACCTGCCCACCAAAGTTCTTAGAACACCTATGTTAGTAAGCTCACCAGGAGCGGAGTATATGGCTAGCCAAGGATGTTTTCAAGTGCCATTAAGTATAGGTAGGCATGTGTTCCCCTCAGATTTGGTAATATTGGAATCACAAGGTTTGGATGTAATTCTGGGTATGGATTGGTTGTTGACGTATGGAGGAAACATCGATTGCGCCAGTAAGTCGATCTTGCTTACCACCCCAGAAGGGAGAAGGATCAAGTATGTATCCCGGCATGTGTCGAAGAGGACTCAAGTAAATTGTTTAACAGGAGTTGTGCAGGAGGAAGTACCAGTAGTGAAGGATTTCCCTGATGTATTTCCAGAAGAGTTGCCAGGCATGCCATCAGATAGAGATATTGAGTTTTTGATTGAGCTTTTGCCAGGCACAGGGCCAATATCAAAGAGACCATATAGGATGCCTGCAAAGGATTTGGTGGAGATTAAGAAGCAAATTAAGGAGTTACTGGATAAAGGATACATTCGCCCAAGTTCACCGCCTTGGGGATCGCCAGTACTTCTAGTGGAGAAGAAGGATGGATCTTTAAGGATGGTTGTTGATTATCGAGGATTGAATGAAGTAACCATCAAGAACAAGTACCCACTACCGATGATCAATGATCTGTTTGATCGATTGCAAGGAGCTAAGGTGTTTTCCAAGATCGATCTGCGATCAGGATACCACCAGTTGAAGATTCGAGAATAGGATATACCCAAGACGGCTTTTACCACCAGGTATGGGCTGTACGAGTATACTGTTATGTCATTTGGTCTGACTAACGCACTTGCATATTTTATGAACATGATGAACAAAGTGTTTATGCAGTTCTTGGATAAGTTCGTCATAGTGTTCATTGATGATATCCTGGTTTACTCGAAGAATGAAGAGGAGCATAAGGAGCATTTGCGTTTGGTTATTGGAAAGCTCAGAGAACATCAATTATATGCCAAGTTTAGCAAATGTGAGTTTTGGTTGAAAGAAGTTGGATTTCTCGGACACGTTATATCCGGAGAAGGCATAGCAGTAGATCCCACTAAAGTTGATACCGTAACCAAGTGGGAAGCGCTAACAACAGTTGGAGAGATCCGGAGTTTTCTTGGACTCGTAGGATACTACCGCAGGTTTATTGAGAATTTCTCAAAGATTGTGAAGCCTATGACGGAGTTGTTGAAGAAGGATACCAAGTTCATATGGACTGAGGAATGTGAGGCTAGTTTCCAGGAGTTGAAGAAACGTTTGGTTACCTCACCAGTGTTGATTTTACTAGATCAGACCAAGGATTATGAGGTGTATTGTGACGCTTCACGTCGAGGACTTGCAGCAGTTCTTATGCAGGAAGGAAGAATTGTTTCATATGCCTCACGACAGCTTAAGCTCCATGAGTTAAATTATGCTACGCATGATTTGGAGTTAGCAGCCGTAGTGCATGCATTGAAGACTTGGAGACATTTTCTGATTGGAAACCATTGGGAGGTGTACACGGATCACAAGAGTTTGAAGTATATTTTCACATAGAAGGAGTTGAACCTCAGACAAAGGAGATGGTTGGAGCTCATCAAGGATTATGATATGAAATTGCATTATCACCCTGGAAAGGCTAACATAGTAGCTGACGCGTTAAGCCGCAAGAGCCATGTCAACACCCTAATGACGGGAGATTTACCAAGGGAGTTAGCCGAAAATCTTCGAGAGCTATGTTTGGAAATAGTTCCAAGAGGCTATGTAGCAGCATTGGAGATTCAGTCTATGTTGATGGATAAGATCAGAGAAGCTCAAAAGACTGACAAGGAGATTGCTTCTTTTAAGGAGAAAATGAGCAAAGGAAAAGCTAAGGGATTTCATGAGGATGAGCACGATACCTTATGGTTTGAAGACTGTGTTTATGTACCAAATGATTCGGAGATCAGGAAGTTAATTTTACAAGAGGCCCATGATTCACCATATTCGATTCACCCAGGAAACACCAAGATGTATTTGGATTTGAAGGATATTTTTTGGTGGACCGGAATGAAGAAGGATATTGCGGAATATGTAGCAGTTTGTGATGTATGTCAGAGAGTAAAGGTAGAGCATCAAAAGCCAGCGGGATTGCTACAGCCATTGTCCATACCCGAATGGAAGTGGGATAAACTAGGCATGGATTTTATTACAAGATTGCCCAGAACATGTTCAGGCTATGACTCGATATGGGTTGTAGTCGATCGTTTGACAAAGGTAGCTCATTTCATTCTAGTGAAGACTACCTATACTAGTGCAAAGTTGGCAAAGAGATACATGACTAGAATCGTTTGTTTGCATGGAGTTCCAAGGAGCATAGTATCAGATAGAGGAACCCAATTTACTTCAAAGTTCTGGAATCAGTTGCATGAAAGTTTGGGAACCAGACTGGAGTTTAGCACAGCTTTCCACCCGTAGACAGATGGACAGACTGAGAGAGTCAATCAGATTTTGGAGGATATGCTAAGAGCTTGTGCGCTAGATTACGAATCTAGCTGGGACGAGAATTTGCCGTATGCAGAGTTCTCTTACAACAACAGTTATCAATCCAGTTTGAAGATGGCCCCTTTCGAAGCCTTGTACGGAAGAAGGTGCAGGACTGCATTGTCTTGGAATGAAGTTGGAGACCGCCAGTAGTTTGGACCGGATCTAATAAAGGAGTCTGAACAGAAAGTGAAATTGATTCGCGATAGGCTCAAGGTAGCTCAATCCAGGAAGAAGAGTTATGCAGCTTCTAAACGCAAGGAGACAGTTTATGAAGTCGAAGACTGAGTTTATCTTCGAGTATCACCACTTCGAGGAGTTAAGCGCTTTGGTGTTAAGGGAAAGTTAGCGCCTCATTTTGTAGGCCCATACAAGGTTTTGGAGCGTATGGGAGAAGTTGCCTATAAGTTGGAATTGCCAGAAGGATTGTCAGGAGTTCACGACGTGTTTCATGTATCCCAATTAAAGAAGTGCCACGCAGAGATGGCTGATATACCGCTAAGAGATATGGTACCACTGGAAGCGATTCAGTTGGATGGTGATTTGACCTATGAGGAGAAACCGGTTAAGATACTAGAGTATGCCGGTCGAGTCACCCGCAGCAAGGTTATCAAGTTTTGCAAGGTTCAGTGGAGCCACCACACGGAGGATGAAGCCACCTGGGAACGGGAGGAAGATTTGCTAAAGGACCACCCTCACCTATTTTCTAGCCAACCCGAATCTCGAGGGGGAGATTCATCTTAAGGGGGGTAGGTTTGTAACATCCCAAATTTTCAATTTGGAATGTTATACACTAGATCATCATTGCATATCATATTTATTGCATTTTGGTTGACCCTAGAAATTTCACGCAACTCAAGGACCCTCGGAGAGAGTTGGGGATTTCGTTATTTTCATATTTGAGTTGTCTCAAAATTTTGAAAATAGGATCATTTGATTTTATTTATTTTCTCTTCAATTATTTTTATTACAAAAATATGAGAGAGGGAATAAAATGACTTTCCCAAAATAAAGAAATATTGTGGATTTAATAAAAAAATCAAATAAGATTTTATTTTGGTTTTATTTGCTATTTTATTTGAATTTAGGAAAAATGCATGTTTTTCAAAATTGCATTTAGGCCCCAAATAAATGTTCATCCTGTGCGGCTTGAATTTAGAAGCCGGGGAAAATTTATTTCGGGATTTTTGGAGACCGTTTAGTATTCTTTTTGTTTTTTTCCGAGCGTAATTATTTTAAAAAAAAAGTCTGAACCGACCTTAGGCCGTAACTGGCCAGGACTCCTCCTGGCCGGGCCTTCTTATAAGCGCCCCGAGGCCCCGGCCAAGCCCAGCCGCGCCCCCGCCCGAAAACCCTAACCCTAGCTAGCCGCCGCCACCGCCGCGCCGCGCCGCCCCGCCCGCGTCGCCGCCGCCGTTCGCCGGAGTCGCCGGAGGTAGTTTTTTTTCGGAAAAACTGTTCGATTTTCCGACGGTTTTGTTCGTTTTTTTAGTTTCGGTTTTTTAAATAGATCAGTTTTTCCGGTTTATTTAATTAGCGAGCATTCGTCCGTTCGTTCATTTCAACGAACGTTCGTCGTTTTTCTTTTTCTCGGATTAAATCCACGATTTTTCTGATCGCGATTTCTGATCCGATTTTCGTTTAAGTCTAACTTTTCGCTCGTTTATCGGAATCAGGCGATTCAAGCACTTGGAGTTTCGTCTCGAAGCCCTCTTTCCGTTTTAACCAACTCAAACAAGTTTTGCCACTGTAAAAATTGCCCTAGATCCAGAATAGTAAACGAAGCCTGTTTCTTTTGCCGTTTGTCTTTCCTTGCTTCGTTCGATTTGATTCTTTTTGCCAACCGGAGTTCTTAAGTTGAACTTTCTGGTTAGATCTCTTATCTGAGTTTTACCTGTGCATTAGTTGAGTACTTATTGTATGCTTGTTTGTTTGCGATAGAGTACCTGGAGTGCACCGCTTGCTACTTCGAATCACTAGGTTTCCCGGATCATCAGCAAGGCAAGTAACACTTTGATCATGTTTTCCCACTACCCAGTTTTATTGCATTAGATCAATCCTCACACATTGCATGATTAGGATCTAATTAAATTGTGGGTTTGGGAAGTAGTTGAGGTAGTACCTATTACCTGTTATTATCAAACCTTTGGGAGTTACTTCTGCGTTTGCTTATTATGCCATGCTATGCTAGTAGACGTGGATTGGGTGAGTGTATCCATGACAGATGTGAGATTGTTAATTAATGGTTTACTTAAGGTGGCAACTTAAACACACATCTGGGTGGATTGAGGCACCTGGGTATTCTAGCGATTGCCTGTTTTATTTATGGGCCGCCACCCAGGCTCAAAGGGATCATGAGATTTTTCATGCTAGAAACTTCCGTGTGCAGCCACAAGCTATTATGGGCTCTAGCATAGTTGATTAAGTTGTGCGAACTCTTAGAGTGGTAGACTAGAAGATGTAGGGGAAAGTAGGTGTAACGGTCTACCCGGTCGTAAGGTGCTAGCGCTTCTGAAAGACTATGTCTCGGTCATCCGTCTTCTCAAACACCATGTAGTGCGAGAAACCAAACGGAGGCGATCGAGTCTGTTGGGGAAAAGTGCGCAAACCTCTGCAGAGTGTATAAACTAATCATGATTAGCCGTGTCCCCGGTTATGGACATCTTGAGTATCTAGTACCTGGATTATCATGTGAATCTCAACATGTTACTCTAAAATTTAATTTTGTTGGGTTTTGTTTAATGATGATGCTTAATTGGGATTGAGAATGCTGTCAACCATTCTCAATGTTTAATAACTACCATGATAGTTAAATAAAATTTATTCCTTTGCAGTAGGGAAAAATTGGCTTTACGCAAAACTATAACCATAGAGCTTTCCACCAGCCAGATATGCATATAGAATAACCTATTTCTTTCCGTTACTCTCTATGTGTTATTTTGCTAGCATATTCCATGTGCTGACCCATTTCGGCTGCAACGTTAATGTTGCAGACTTTTCAGACGATGATTAAGGAGTTTTTAGGTCGTGGTTCTATACTCAGTGATGCCGTTGGAGTTGATGGACTCACTTATCTTCCAAGCCTTCCGTTGTTATCGTTATTAGATGGCCTTAAGCCATATTTATTGTAATAAGTTCTCTTTTGAGACATTCGATGTAATAAGTGTGTGATTGCTACTCGGTTATAAATCCTTCAAGTACTGTGTGGTGTAAGCATTACTGATCCAGGGATGACACCTGAGCACAGAGATTGGACCGTTTGAGGTCTGGTCGCTACAAGATGGTATCAGAGCACACATTGACTGTAGGACACGACCACTAAGCTAAAGACCTAGATCACTACTCACTCTCTTCTCTTTCTGACTTCTCATATTTTCTACTCTTTTAAGATGGCGGATGCAAGGAACAAGTTCACGCAACCGGATGAAGATACACCCTTTGGACGTCACTTGAAGAAAGTCACTAGATACCCGAACATAGGAGTACCAAGCTTGATCGGTCGGAACGAAAAGAAGTTCGACTACATCAACTGCATTGTCAAACGCTTCCGCTGTCTATGAGGATATGTGGAAACACTCTCCCCCTCTCGTTGCTATGCATCTCCTAGATAAATCTTGCGTCAGCATACAAAATTATTGAAATTGCATGCTACGTTCCCCAACAATGTTGTCATGGAGCGGCATCAACATGCCGTGGTAAATTTTTGTCCCATTTGGGGCAGGTTTGGGGATATGCTTGTCACAAACCAGAGCTTCTCACAACAAGCCTGATGGTTTCAGTAGGGAACGTTTCACCTTTCTGGACAAAACGATATCCATTGCCTCTTCTCGATTTCAATTTTTTTCCTAGTGTCAACATAGAACAATAGAAGTGTTTTGTCAATTTTTGGGATTTTTCAGGGTTCGTTTGGACATTTTTATGCATTAGTTGAGTTTTCAATGCATTTATGTGCATAATTCAAATTTGAACTACATGCACATGCTCTAATGCATATAAATTGGTTGAAAATTTAAATCGGTGTCCTTGGTTGCATCCTTAGGTCCCATGCAAGAAATGGGAATGAATGTCAAACACACTGCCACCGTCATCGGCCGCAAACATTGAGATACCTTGTTTTTAAATTCTAGTAAATCCAAAACTCGTCTGAAATTCATGAAACTTGGCATGCTATCATGGAGCGGCACCAATATGTCGTGGTAATTTTTTTGTCCCATTTGGGGCAGGTTTGGGTATATGCTTCTTACAAACAAGAGCTTCTCATAACAAGCATGATTGTTTCGGTAGGGAACATCCCATCTTTGGGGACGAAACAATATCCATTGCCTCTTATTGCTTTCAAAAAATTTCTCGTGACAACGTAGAACAACAGGAGTGGTGTGTCAATTTTTGTGATTTTTTGAGGTTCGTTTGGACATTTTTATGCATTAACTGAGTTTTCAATGCATTCATGTGCTTAATTCAAATTTGGACTACATGCACATGCTCTAATGCATATAAATTGGTTGAAAATTCAAATCTGTGTTCTTGGTTGCATGCTTAGGTCCCATGCAAAAATGGGAATGAATGTCAAACACCCTGCCACCGGCACTCGGCCGCAAACATTGAGATAACTGGTTTCTAAATTCTAGTAAATCCAAAAATCATATAAATTCATGAAACTTGGCATGCTATCATGAAGCGGCATCAAAATGTCGTGGTAAATTTTTTGTCCCATTTGGGGCAGGTTTGGGTATATGCTTCTCACAAACCAGAGCTTCTCACAACAAGCATGATGGTTTCGGTAGGGAATGTCCCACCTTTGGGGCCGAAACGATATCCATTGCCTCTTATTGCTTTCAAAAAATTTCTCATGTCAACGTAGAACAACAAGAGTGTTGTGTCAATTGTTGTGATTTTTCGGGCTTCGTTTGGACATTTTATGCATTAACTGAGTTTTCAATGCATTCATGTGCATAATTCAAATTTGAACTACATGCACATGCTCTAATGCATATAAATTGGTTGAAAATTCAAATATGTGTTCTTGGTTGCATGCTTAGGTCCCATGCAAGAAATGGGAATGAATGTCAAACACCCTACCACCGTCACTCGGCCGCAAACATTAAGATGCCTGGTTTTTAAATTCTAGTAAATCCAAAGCTCATCTGAAATTCATGAAACTTGGCATGCTTTCATTGAACGGCATCAACATGTCGTGGTAAAAATTTTGTCCCATTTTGGGCAGGTTTGGGTATTTGTTTCTCACAAATCAGAACTTCTCACAACAAGCCTGATGGTTTCGGTAGGGAACGTTTCACCTTTCTGGGCGAAAGGATATCTATTGCCTCTTCTCGATTTCAATTTTTTCCTACTGTCAACATAGAACAACATGAGTGTTGTGTCAATTTTTGGGCAGAGAAAATCACACGGCTTATTAGCAGCAATCGTCTGTGTTATTATTGGTGTTCGCACACATTTTTTGTTACATACCTGTTTGCCGCATATCACACACATCTTGTTTAGTTGAACCGTTTCCATCATGTTCCCTAATCACACACAGTTCATCCTAGTGAACCATATGTTGTATATCGCACACACCTTCATATGGATGCCCATTTCATTTGTTCCTCCTCATCACAAACAGTTCATCCGAATGAACCATATGTTGTATATCGCACACGCCTTTATCGGGCTGCCCGTTTCTTTTGTTCCACCTCATTGCAAACAGTTCATTTGTAGCGACCCGGCCTCAAATGGTCAAGCCTCTGTTTATCCATGCCATCCCTGGATCGGTACGCTGGCACACACAGTACATCGATGTATATATCAAAGTGCAATCACATGTATAAATAACGTAAAATTGATATATACCTCATAAGTCTCAGCGGAAACAATCGGACGGGTGTGGATTCCCATCAACGCCAACCACAAGTTTGAGTGTAGACCGTAACCCTACAACGTAACTCTTACTCATCGTAGAAATTCCTGGGACATAAGACGTTGCAACCCTGTAGGTCAGTACATTGAATGTACTCGCAAGTCACATCATAAGAATAATGAACCTATTTGTATATGCAATTTGGCTGGTAGAAAGCTCTAAGTTTAGTTTTTGCATAAAGCTAGTTTTTCCCTAGAATAAAATATATTATTCTACCACTACAATATAGCATAGGATGAGTTGGAAAAACCAACTCAATCCATTCACAAAGTTTCATTTAAAACCCAACTGTTTACTTAAGAGTGATGAGATCTCCCAGCATTTGCACTACTAGATGCTCAAGTTGTCCGTAACCGGGGACACGGCTAATCGATTAGGTCTTAACACTCTGCAGAGGTTTATGCACTTTTCCCCACAAGACTCGATCGCCTCCCTTGAAGTTCTCGCACTGCCTGGTGTTTGAGAATAGGATGACCGAGACATAGTCTTTCAAAAGTATTTCCCCCTAACCCACGGATAGGCCGATACACCTACTCATTCTACATCTACTAGCCTATCCCGGAAGAGGTCACACTATCTACTCAACTAATCCAGAGCCCATATTGGCTTGTGGCTGCACACGTAAGCTTCTAGACATGAAAACATGTTAGATCCCTTTGAGCCTGGGCGGCCGACCACTAGTGGTGCACCACCATGGATTAACCATGCATGCTCCCACTGTACTTCGCCACCATTCAAACCAAAGACCGCCCAGCTAGTTCATTTACAAGTCTTGGTCCTGATTACTACTTTTTCACTCATGTCTCACCATGTTTTCTTCCCAAACCACGTCTGCATTTGGCGAGGAAAAAAATAAACCTATACGACGGTGACAAGGATGTATAGATCAAACCTACCTCAAATGAACTACTAGGTAATGGCATAGCCATCTGGCAACAATAAATCCTACCATGAATCCTACCAAAAAGAGGACTAAGTGCATAATATAAAACATGGGTAATTGAAGGAATGATCAAATGTGAACTTGCCCGGTAATAGTTGATGAAGATTATGTCGCTCTCAGAAATTTACTTAATAGAACTATTCTTCACTCTCCAATGAAAATCTATAAAGTCAAACATTGCATTCACATAAGTAGACATTCCAAAGAGCAATAACATGCAACACAAATGACTCGGAAAAACAAATGGGGATCCAACACACATAACTTGCATGCAAATAATTCCAAGTGCAAAACAATAAGTGACATAAGGTGCAAAACTGTGATGTGATCTATCGTGCATATAAATCATAGCACTAAAACTATCATGGACAGATACTAATTGTGTGAAAAGTGTCGTGACAATGGTCCAAGTGGTAGGGTTTGGCTACGGTGACAGCGCGATAAAAGAATCACATCAATCGGAGCTACAGTTTAGGAGATATGGCCAGTTGAAGTTTGAATCCAAACCTGAATAAATTCAAAGTTGAAATTGGCCAAAAGTCTTCAAAGTTGGTTCTCTGGATAAACCTATTCAAGACGAACATTTTGCCGTTGGTTTCGTTGAATTTGGACTTACGGTTAAAAAGATACAACCATTCGAAGTTTAGGGGCTAAACTGAAAACTTAGGGACTTGACTGTGAAAATTTTATTCGTGACCAGGTCCTTGGCCACGTGGCGGATATCTAGTGGCTGGAAGTTGTTTGTTGTAGAAGCTTATAAGGCGAACGACTGCTATCTAAGCAAAATGGCGGTAGCGGCTAACTAAAACAAAAACCGATAGGTTTTTAACAAAACCAGCGGTTAACCGATCTAAACTAAAAAAATCAAATGGAGGGAGCGAGCGGTCATCTTACAGAGGCAACGACGATGTACAGGGGCGGCGGCGCTGGTGTTGGCCTATGATGGGGTGGCGAATCTGGCGCTCCTCGGCGACGAGGAAGGAGGCGGCAGGGTCCGACGTGACGTGGGCGATCCGCTGGTGGGGTCGAGGTCGTGTTGCGCGGGGAGGGCGTCTCCGTGCTCCGGCGAGGACGCAAGTCGTCGGGGCGGCGCCTCCAGTGAGGCTTGGGTGGAAAAACATGTCAAAATGACACGAGATGGTGAGGCAAGTTGATTGACATGGAATAAGAGGGTTCGGGTGCGCCACCGGCGATGAAAACGACTACGAGAAGGTCCGGCTCTAGTGAGATGCGAAACGACGGGGTGACGACTATGAGTGATGAGAGGGCTAGCGAAGTGGCTGAATGGAGGGAGGTGGCTTCGGGGATTTTATAGGCGCGGAGAGAAGGCGCTGGGCTGCGGGATAAGCTTTATCCCCGAGGGCGTCGTGCGGTGGTTGCGGGCAGTGACCGTGCGAACTCTATCTGAGCGAAGCGAGCGGGAGGTTGGGGCAACCTGGGGGCGGACCCCATCTGGCAGCGGGCGCTGCGAGCGAGCGAGGGGAAGGCGAGGGCGGGCGAGCGTGCGGTGGCCTTCGAGCGCTGGCCTTGGGCTGAAGTTGGCCAACGGCTGGCTGGGCCGTGCGTTGTGTCCCTGGGCCGAAGTGGTTTCGGTCCAGGCCGGTGTGCACGCGTTTTTTTTACAGAAAAATTTTCGAGGCCAAAACGAAACCAAACAACATCTTAAAAATACCATGATAATTTCTAAAATTATCTCTGAATATCTGTAACACGGTGAACATTTAATCAAGCATATACGAATTTGAAAATATTTTCCTAATTCATTTAATGCACTTTTTGCAAATTGAGTAAATACCAAATACACTATAAAAACTCCAACTAATATTCAAAATGAAATTTCCAACACTTGTAAGGTTTGAGAAAGTCATCTTATCCCCTCTCATTTCTTTTTCTGAAGTGGATAATTATTCGAATATTTGAAAGAAAACTCCAAAATGCAATGAGATGCAAATGATTTCAAATTTTAGAATAACTTCTATTGGTTTCATAATCCCTTTCCATATTTTTGTTTCTGATATTTGAAGGAGTCATATTTCCTTCTCCCTTTATTTTATTTGAATAAATGGAAATGATTTTGAAACTCAAAATGGAAAAACTTTCCAAAAGTGAACCAAATGAAATTCAAAAGTTATCCTCATCACTCTCCACTCTATTTCATATATTTTGAAGAAGTCCTATTATCTTCTCTCATGAAAAGCCTTGAGTGGCATAAAGTTTCTGATTTGAAATATTCTCAAATGGAATTCAAATCATTTTCAAACCCCTATTCATTTCTTTAAATGTAAGAATTCATATTATCTTCACTCTAGGGTTTTTGTAATGAAATAAATTTCAATTCATGAAGATATAAAAAATTAAACAAATGCAAGGATGAAAGTTTGGGAAAGTCCTTTTATTCCCTCTCATTCAACTTTCAAAAACTTCCAATTTCCACTCAATTTCGCACAATTATTCACACAACAATCAAACAAATAGTCATAATTAATTATTTAATATAACATTCCAAAATTTAGAATTTTGGGATGTTACATCATTGAACTAAATCGTGTGCCCTGCATCACACACGCAATTAAAATCAGAACCGTGTTTGATGGATCCGTCATCACAAACGTTTTGCACCTTTTTTGATGGTTTTTCTAAACCACCATTTACGATTATGGCATCACACACTATTTTGTCGAAGGGTCTCTGATCATAGTGTCGCGTTTGGACCATCCTGCAGTAGTGGGTATTCCTTCCATATCTGGGAATTGCATAATCTCATAGTCAAAGGAATATGTATATGATATGAAGAAAGCTATAGCAATAAAACTGGACAATCAATATGCTAAGCTAACGGATGGGTCTTGTCCATCACATCATTCTCCTAATGATGTGATGTCGTTATCAAATGACAACTCATGTTCATCGTTAGGTAACCTTAACCATCTTTGATCAATGAGCTAGTCCAGTAGAGGCTCACTAGGGACTCAGTGTTTTGTCTATGTATTCACACATGTATTAATGTTTTCAGTCAATACAATTCTAGCATGAATAATAAACATTTATCATGATATAAGGAAATATAAAATAACAACTTTATTATTGCCTCTAGGGCATATTTCCTTTAGTCTCCCACTTGCACTAGAGTCAATAATCTAGTTCACATCGCCATGTGATTTAACACCAATAGTTCACATCACCATGTGACCAACACCCAAAGGGTTTACTAGAATCAATAATCTAGTTCACATCGCTATGTGATTAACACCCAAAGAGTACTAAGGTGTGATCATGTTTTGCTTGTGAGAGAAGTTTAGTCAACGGGTCTGCCACATTCAGATCCGTATGTATTTTGCAAATTCCTATGTCTACAATGCTTTGCATAGAGCTACTGTAGATAATTGCTCCCACTTTCAATATGTATCCAGATTGAAACTCAGAGTCATCTGGATCGGTGTAAAAGCTTACATCGACGTAACTCTTTATGACAAACTCTTTATCACCTCCATAACCGAGAAATATTTCCTTAGACCGTTGTCAAGAGATCCACTCCTGGATCTCTATCGTACCCCCTTGCCAAACTCATGGCAAGGTACACAATAGGTGTGGTACACAACATAGCATACTTTAGAGAACCTATGGCTGAGGCATAGGGAATGACTTTCATTCTCTTTCTACTTTTTGACATGGTGGGTGTGGAATCTTACTCACCTTGCAACATAGGAAAGAACTCCTTCTTTGACTATTCCATTTTGAACTACTTCAAAATCTTGTCAAGGTATGTACTCATTGAAAAATCTTATCAAGCGTATTGATCTATCTCTATAGATGGTGATGCCCTATATGTAAGCATCTTCACCGAGGTCTTTCATTGAAAAAATTCTAATTCAAGTATCCTTTTATGCTATCCAAAAATTATATATCATTTCCAATCAGTAATATGTCATCCACATATAATATCAGAAATGCTACAGAGCTCCCACTCACTTTCTTATAAATACAGGCTTCTCCGAAAGTCTGTATAAAACCATATGCTTTGATCACCTCATCAAAGCGTATGTTCCAAGTCCGAGATGCTTGCACCAGTCCATAGATGGATCGCTGGAGCTTGCACACTTTGTTAGCACCTTTAGGATCGACAAAACCTTCTGGTTGCATCATATACAACTCTTCTTTAAGAAATCCATTAAGGAATGCAGTTTTGACATCCATTTGCCAGATTTCATAAAATGTGGCAATTGCAAACATGATTCAGACAGACTTAATCACCACTACGAGTGAGAAAATCTCATCGTAGTCAACACCTTGAACTCGTCAAAAAACATTTTGTGACAAGTCGAGCTTTGTAGATGGTAACACTACCATCATCATTCCTCTTCCTCTTGAAGATCCATTTATTCTCAATGGCTTGCCGATCATCAGGCAATAAGTCCACCAAAGTCCACACTTTGTTCTCATACATGGATCCTATCTCAGATTTCATGGCCTGAAGCCATTTATCGGAATATGGGCTCATCATCGCTTCCTCATAGTTCGTAAGTTCTTCATGGTCTAGTAACATGACTTCCAGAACAGGATTGCCGTACCACTCTGGTGCGGAACATGCTCTGTTCGACCTACGAGGTCTAGTAGTACTCGATCTGAAGTTTCATGATCATTATCATTAGCTTACTCTTTAGTTGGTGTAGGCATCATTGGAACTGATTCTGTGATGAGCTACTTTCCAATACGAGAGAAGGTACAATTACCTCATCAAGTTATACTTTCCTCCCACTCACTTCCTTCGAGTGAAACTCCTTCTCTAGAAAGGATCCATTCTTAGCAACAAAGATCTTGCCTTCGGATCTGTGGTAGAAGGTGTACCCAACAGTTTCTTTTGGGTATTCTATGAAGACGCACTTCTCTGATTTGGGTTCGAGCTTATTAGGCTGAAGATTTTTCACATAAGCATCGCAACCCCAAACTTTAAGAAACGACAGCTTAGGTTTTTTGCCAAACCACGGTTCATACGGTGTCGTCTCAACGGAATTAGATGGTGCCCTATTTAATGTGAATGCAGCTGTCTCTAATGCACAACCCCAAAATGATAGTGGTAAATCTATAAGAGACATCATACATCGCACCATATCTAATAAAGTACGGTTACGACGTTCGGACACACCATTACGTTGTGGTGTTCCAGGTGGCGTGAGTTGTGAAACTATTCCACATTGTTTTAAATGAAGGCCAAACTCGTAACTCAAATATTTGCCTCCACGATCAAATCGTAGAAACTTTATTTTCTTGTTACGATGATTCTCCACTTCACTCTGAAATTCTTTGAACTTTTCAAATGTTTCAGACTTGTGTTTCATCAAGTAGATATACCCATATCTGCTCAAATCATCTATGAAGGTCAGAAAATAACGATACCTGCCGCATGCCTCAACACTCATTGCACCGCATACATCGGTATGTATTATTTCCAATAAGTCATTGGCTCGCTCCATTGTTCCGTAGAACGGAGTTTTAGTCGTCTTTCCCATGAGGCATGGTTCGCAAGTATCAAATGATTCATAATTAAGTGATTCCAAAAGCCCATCTGCATGGAATTTCTTCATGCGCTTTACACCAATATGACCTAAACGGGAGTGCCACAAATATGTTGCACTATCATTATCAACTTTTCATCTTTTGGCATCAATATTATGAATATGTGTATCACTATGATCGAGATTCAATAAACCATTTACATTGGGTGTATGACCATAGAAGGTTTTATTCATGTTAATAGAACAACAATTATTCTCTGACTTAAATGAATAACTGTATTGCAATAAACATGATCCAATCATATTCATGCTCAATGCAAACACCAAATAACATTTATTTAGGTCCAACACTAATCCCGAAGGTAGAGGGAGTGTGCGATGGTGATCTTATCAACCTTGGAATCACTTCCAACGCACGGCGTCACCTCGCCCTTAACTAGTCTCTGTTCATTTTGTAATTCCTGTTTTGAGTTACTAATCTTAGCAACTGAACCAGTATCAAATACTCTTGGGTTACTATGAACACTAGTAAAATACACATCAATAACATGTATATCAAATATACTGTTGTTCACTTTGCCATCCTTCTTATCAGCCAAGTATTTCGGGTAGTTCCCCTTCCAGTGACCATTCCCTTTGCAGTAGAAGCACTCAGTTTCAGGCTTAGGTCTAGCTTTGGGCTTCTTCACGGGAGTGGCAACTTGCTTGTCATTCTTCTTGAAGTTCCCTTTCTTTTCCTTTGCCCTTTTTTCTTGAAACTAGTGGTCTTTTCAACCATCAACACTTGATGTTTTTTCTTGATTTCTACCTTTGCCGATTTTAGCATCACGAAGAGCTCGGGAATTGTTTTCGTCATCCCATGCATATTATAGTTTATCACGAAGTTCTAGTGACTTGGTGATAGTGAATAGAGAACTCTTTCAATCACTATATTATATGGAAGATTAACTCCCACTTGATTCAAGCAATTGTACTACCCAAACATTTTGAGTACATGGTCACTGGCTGAGCCATTCTCTTCCATCTTGTAGGAAAAGTACCTGTCAGAGGTCTCATACATGTCGACATGGGCATGAGTCTGAAATACCAAATTCAACTCTTGGAACATCTTATATGCTCCGTGGCATTCAAAATGTTTTTGAAGTCCCGGTTCTATGCCGTAAAGCATGGTGCACTAAACTATCAAGTAGTCATCATACCGAGCTTGTCAAATGTTCATAACGTCTGCATCTGCTCCTGCAATAGGTCTGTCACCTAGAGGTGCACCAAGGACATAATTCTTCTATGCAGCAACAAGGATAATCCTCAAATCATGGACCCAGTCCGCATCATTGCTACTATCATCTTTCAACTTAGTTTTCTCTAGGAACGTATCAAAAACATAGGGGAGCTACAACACGAGCTATTGATCTAAAAACATAGATATGAAAATACTATCAGGACTAAGTTCATGATAAATTAAGTTCAATTAATCCCTCGAGTCATCTAAATGATCACATGATCCATATCAACTAAACCATGTTCCGAGGCCATGTCTGTACATGCTAGGCTCATCAAGTTTAACCTGATTATTCCGCATGTGCAAAATTGTCTTGCGCCCCACATATGTGAACACAGAGCTTATCACACCCGATCATCACGTGGTGTCTCGGCACGACGAACTGTCGCAACGGTGCATACTCAGGGAGAACACTTATACCTTGAAATTTTAGTGATGGATCATCTTATAATGCTACTGCCATACTAAGCAAAATAAGATGCATAAAAGATAAACATCACATGCAATCAATATAAGTGATATGATATGGCCATAATCATCTTGTGCCTTTGATCTCCATCTTGAAAGCACCATTATGATATCCATCATCACCGGCTCAACACCTTGATCTCCATCGTAGCGTCGTGGTCATCTCGCCAACTATTGCTTCTACAACTATCACAAATGCATAGTGATAAAGTAAAGCTATTATATGGCATTTGCATTTCATACAATAAAGCAACAACCATAAGGCTCCTGCCAGTTGCCGATAACTTCTACAAAACATGATCATCTCATACAATAACATATATCACATCATGTCTTGACCATATCACATAACAAAATGCCCTGCAAAAACAAGTTAAACGTCCTCTACTTTGTTGTTGCAAGTTTTACGTGGCTGCAACGGGCTTCTATCAAGAACTGTTCTTTCCTATGCATCAAAACCACAACGGTGGTTTATCTAGTTTGCGGTTTTAACCTTCAACAAGGACCGGCTGCAGTCAAATCCGATTCAACTAAAGTTGGAGAAACAGACACCCGCCAGCCACCTTTATGCAAAACTAGTTGCATGTCTGTCGGTGGAACCGGTCTCATGAACGTGGTCATGTAAGGTTGGTCCGGGACGCTTCATCCAACAATACCGCCGACTCAAAATGAGACATTGTTGGTAAGCAATATGACGATCACCGCCCACAACTCTTTGTGTTCTACTCGTGCATATCATCTACGCATAGACCTGGCTATGATGCCACTGTTGGGAAACATAGCATGCAATTTAAAAAAAATCTTGCGCTCACACAAGATCTATCTAGGATATGCATAGCAATGAGAGGGGGAGAGTGTGTCCATGTACCCTCGTAGACTGAAAGCGGAAGTGTTTGACAACGCGGTTGATGTAGTCGAACTTCTTCTCGTTCCGACCGATCAAGCACTGAACGTATGGCACCTCCGAGTTCTGCACACGTTCAGCTCGATGACGTCCTTCGAACTCTTGATCCAACAAAGTGTCGAGGGAGAGTTTCGTCAGCACGACGGCGTGGCGACGGTGATGGTGAAGTGATCCGCGCAGGGCTTCACATAAGCACTACGACAATATGACCGGAGGCGTAAACTGTCGAGGGGGGCGCCGCACACGGCTAACAATCATTGTTCTGTGTTCTAGAAGCGCCCCCCTCATATATATAGGTTGGAGGGGAGGAGAGGAAGATAAGGGGGCTCCCCAAGTAGGAGGAATCCTACTTGGCCTCCTACTTGGGCGCCTGCCAATTCGGCCTCCCCCTTCCATATCCATCCGGAGGGGGAAGGGAGGAGGGAAGGAAGGGGGAGGCCGGATCCCTCCCCTTCCTTTCTCCCTTCTCCTCCTTCCTCCCCCTTATTTTGGCCTACATGGGGCGCGCCAGCACCTTAGGGGCTGGTCCGTCCCCTTCTCGGCCCATTAAGGCCCATGTAGTTGCCGGGGGATGCCCAGAACCCCTTTCGGTGACCCGATATGCACCCGGTACCCCCGGAACACTTCTGATGTCCGAACACCATCGTCCTATATATCAATATTTACCTCTTGACCATTTCGAGACTCCTCGTCATGTCTGTGATCTCATCCGAGACTCCGAACAACATTCGGTCACCAAATCACATAACTCATATAATACAAAATCGTCATCGAACGTTAAGCGCGCGGACCCTACGGGTCCGAGAACTATGTAGACATGACCGAGACACCTCTCTGGTCAATAACCAATAATAGAACCTAGATGCTCATATTGGTTCCCACATATTCTACAAAGATATTTGTCAGTCAAACCATAATGACAACATACGTTATTCCCTTTGTCATCGGTATGTTACTTACCCAAGATCTGATCGTCCATATCTTCATACCTAGTTCAATCTCGTTACCGGCAAGTCTGTTTACTCATTCCGTAATACATCATCCCGCAACTAACTCATTAGTCACATTGCTTGCAAGGCTTATTATGATGTCAATTACCGAGAGGGCCCAGAGATACCTCTCTGATACTCGGAGTGACAAATCCTAATCTTGATCTGTGCCAACCCAACAAACACCTTCGGAGATACCTGTAGAGCATCTTTATAATCACCCAGTTACGTTGTGACGTTTGATATCAAACAAGGTATTCCTCCGGTATCCGGGAGTTGCAGAATCTCATAGTCAAAGGAATATGTATATGACATGAAGAAAGCTATAGCAATAAAACTAAACGATCAATATGCTAAGCTAAGGGATGGGTCTTGTCCATCACATCATTGTCATAATGCTGTGATCCCGTTATAAAATGACAACTCATGTCCATGGTTAGGAAACCTTAACCATCTTTGATCAATGAGCTAGTCAAGTAGAGGCTCACTAGGGACTCAATGTTTTTTCTATGTATTCACACATGTATTAAGGTTTCTGGTCAATAAAATTCTAGCATGAACAATAAACATTTATAATGATATAAGGAAATATAAAATAACAACTTTATTATTGCCTCTATGGCATATTTCCTTCAAAGCAAAGGTTTAAGCTTGGGGGAGTTGATACATCTCCGTCGTATCTACTTTTCCTAACGCTTTTCCTCTTGTTTTGGACTCTAATTTGCATGATTTGAACGAAACTAACCCAGACTGACGCTGTTTTCAGCAGACCTACCATGGTGTTGTTTTTGTGTAGAAATAAAAGTTCTCAGATCGGAACGAAACTTTGCAAGGAATTTTTATACAAATGAAGAGAATTTATGGAGCCAAGAACCACCAGAGGGGGGCACCTAGGTGGGCACAACCCACGAGGGTGTGCCCCCCTCCAAGCGCGCCCAGGTGGGTTGTCCCCACCTGGTGGCCCCGCAGACCCTAAAACCGACGCTATAAAATCACATATTTCCAGAAAAATCAATGAGGAAGAATTATCGCGTTTCACGAGACGGAGCCGCCGTCACCTCTTGTTCTTCATCGGGAGGCCAGATCTGGAGTCCGTTTGGGGCTCCGAAGAGGGGGGTCTTCGATATTTGTCATCACCAACCCTTCTCCATCGCCAATTCCATTATGCTCCCCACCAGGAGTGAGTAATTCCTTTGTAGGCTCGCTGGTCGGTGAGGAGTTGGATGAGGTTCATCATGTAATCGAGTTAGTTCTGCTAGGGCTTGATCCCTAGTATCCATTATGTTCTGAGATTGATGTTGCTATGATTTTGCCATGCTTAATGCTTGTCACTTTGGGCTCGGCTGCCATGATTTTAGATATGAACCGTTTATGTTATCATCATTATATCCATGTTCTAGGTCCGATCTTGCAACTTATAGTCACCTACTATGTGTTATGATCCGGCAACCCCGGAGTGACAATAGTAAGGACACTTCCCTGTGATGACCGTAGTTTGAGGAGTTCATGTATTCACTATGTGTTAATGATTTGTTCCGGTTCTCTATTAAAGGGAGGCCTTAATATCCCTTAGTTTCCAATAGGACCTCACTGCCACGGGAGGGTAGGACAAAATATGTCATGCAAGTTCTTTCCATAAGCACGTATGACTATTTATGGAATACATGCCTACATTATATTTATGAACTGGAGCTAGTGCCATATCACCGTAGGTTATGACTGTTATATGATGAATATCATCCAACAAATCGCTGATCCAATGCCTACGATTTTCCTACATATTGATCTTGCTAAGTGTAGGATCAAAAGTATGTCTAGAGGGGGTGATTAGACTACTTGACCAAATAAAAATCTATCATGTTCCCAATTTTAAGCCTTGGCAAATTTTAGCAACTTAGCACAAGTCAAGTAAACAACCTATACATGCAAGTCTAAGTGTATAGCAGCGGAAAGTAAATTATTGCACATGAAGGTAAAGGGAGGAGTTTGGAGGGAGCAAACGCAATGTAGACATAGAGATTTTTGGCGTGGTTCCTATAGGTGGTACTATCGTACATCCACGCTGATGGAGACTTCAACCCACGAAGTGTAATGGTTGCGAGTCCACGGAGGGATCCACCCACGAAGTAGCAACCTTGTCTATCCCACCATGGCCATCGCCCATGAAGGACTTGCCTCACTTAGGTAGATCTTCATGAAGTAGGTCATCTCCTTGCACTTACAAACTCCTTGGTTCAACTCCACAATCTTGTCGGAGACTCCCAAGTGACACCCACACTACTGCAGGATGCTGCTAACATGACACTACGATCAGAGACCCTTCGACGAAACTGTGTGTGATGCAATAATAGCAAACGGTGGTGTAAAAGAACCGTCAAAAAAGGTGCAAAACGTTTGTGATTGAGGAGCCATCAAACACGGTTCAGATTTTAGTTGCGTGTGCGATTCAGGGCATACGGTTCAGTCCAATGAACTGTGTGCGATGAGGCAGGAGAAAAGAAACGGGCAGCCTGATGAAGGCGTGTGCGATATACAGCATATAGTTCACTCGGATGAACTGTTTGTGATTAGGCAACACAAAAGAAACGATCAGCCAGATCAAGGTGTGTGTGTTGAGGGCATATGCTTCAGAAGGATAAACTGTTTGCGATTAGGCAACAGAACATAAACGGGTCAGCCAGATCAAAGTGTCTGCGATTGATGGCATACACTTCACATGGATGAACTGTTTGCGATTAGCCACAACAAACTGAAACAGTTAGATAGATCAACGTGTGTGCGCTAGACGAGCACACACATTCTAATTAAAAGAAGCATGCGCGATGGTAATAACGAGCGCGCACGGTTGTTGGAACAAGACGTGTGCTGACATTGCCTATTGTGGTGCACCCTATGGTGCAAACGCCACGTACGCGGCAGAGAAGGCATACGTGCCCACGTTACGCATTCCAGGAATAGTGCCGCACTTATAACCGTCAGTAAATTTTGAGCATGCGTCTCGTCACATTCCAAATTGCAAACCTATTCACACGGATCAAAACCTAAACGGTTTCCCACTTAGGAGCGTATTACTACGCGGTTATAAATACTGCTACTCTAAGATGACTGCACATTCCTCCTCAACTCCTCATCCACAAAAACAAACAAGTCATTCATCATCGTTCCCTTGCGTCTGCCGTGGCCAGCGTGAGTTCCGGGTTGAGAGATTGGCACCAGGGAGAGGCGAACCTGGAAGCATAAGCACGAGAGATGTCCCGCCTCGCCGCGAAAGCAACCAACATGTCTCGCCAAATGGCCGTAGCAGCAAAGAGGTCCCGCCGTGCCGCTGAAACAGCACGGAGGTCCCGCCGCGCCATTGATGCAGCAGACTGGTCAGGCTGCGCCGCAGAAGCAGAAGAGATGTCCCGCCGTGCCATCAATGCAGCAGAGATGTCCTCCCGCGCCGCGGCGGCCTGGGAAAATGTCTCGCGGGCAGGTGAGGACTCTTACACGCGCATGCGTGCCCTCGTCCTTAGGCAGATGGATCAGATCTCCAGGTGGGCGAGGTTGCAGGATGACCTGAAAGCCGCATTTGAACAGTCTACGAACATCATCCGACAACTAAGTGAGAGTAATGCGAAGCTCCGGGCCGAGCGCGACCTGCTGAGGGCAAAGATCGTCAGAAGTGTGGAGCAGTAGGAGCAGACCACTGCCTTGTTGAAGAGGACTGGCGTCATCGTCGAGAAACTTATGGACAAGAATGCCATGCTGCACATCATGCGCAGAAGGCTGGTGGAGGAATCCGTGGATGCTCTCAAGTAGCATCTTGAGGACAAGAAAGAGCTCGTCGCCGCTCACCGCGGAGACTAGTTACCGCAGCCTGTAGCAACGCATCAAGAGATCACTAAGCCAGATTGTTGTCTTCCTTCTTCTTTTGCCCTTGTGTATTTCGAGCATTGCCGCATGTGCCTTTTTTAATTATGTTTCTAAATATGTAAGACAATTATTATCCACTTTCATTGTCCTTATATTCATCATGCTTGCTATAAGTCGTAGTCGATGCTATATAGGTCCGTCGGATCTTACGTCAAGATCCGTGCAAAACTTTCTTTTTAGATTTTCATTTTTCTCTCTTAAATCTTAGTCCAGTGAGACATATAGCCACGCCATAGAACAGGTTCTCGGGCGCCATTAATGGAGACGTTGGGAGAGAGGTGCGCGGCGGGTAGTGGTCAAAGGGCTCTCCTCCCGATGAGCACGCGCAGGGGTCTGATCGCATGCCTCACGTACACAAATAGCTACCCCGCACGGCACCTCCTAGCCAATAAAAAAGGGGACGCATGGCCACACGTAATTGGTAAATAGAAATACCCACGGTTTCAATAGTACTTGTGTTTCCGATTTGTAACATGACAGCACTTGTTCCAAAATGACTGTTGATTGTTAATGTGTGTGCCTTCGCAAATCGGACAAAAAATTACCACAGCATGTTGGTGCCATGTCATGACACCATGCCAAGTTTCACGATTTTCAGGTGTGTTTTGGAATTATAGGAATTAAAAAACCAAGTTTCTCAATCTTTCCGGCCAAGCCATGACGCCCAAATGTTTGAATTCCACTCCCATCTCTTGCATGGGACCTAGAAATTCACCAAAGGACACACATGTGATTTTTCAAACAACTTTGGTGCACTGGAGCCTGTGCTTGTAGGTCAAATTTGAATTATGCACATTAAATGCGCAGAAACTCAATTTATGCATAAAAAGGCCAAACGAACCCGAAATAATTCTAAAATTCAGCACAGTACTTCTATTTGGTCTAATATGCCTGTGTCAAAAAATTAAGGCGGGAGAAGGCAGTGTACGTATGTCGTTTCGCACATGGAGGTGACACGTTCCCTCTCGGAACGACAAGCCTTCTTGAGGGAAGCTCCGGTTTGCCAGAAGCTTACACCAAAGCTTGTCCCAATTTGGCCAAAAAAATTACCGCTGCATGTTGGTGCCATGTCATGATCCAAGTTTCATGATTTTTAGGCGTGTTTTGGAATTACAGGAATCGAAAAACCAAGTTTCTCAATCTTTTCGGCCAAGCCACGACATCCAGAAGTTTGGAGTTCACTCCCATCTCTTGCATGGGACCTAGAAAATTCACCCAAGGACACACATGTGATTTTTCAAACAACTTTGGTGCACTGGAACCTGTGCTTGTAGTTCAAATTTGAATTATGAAAATTAAATGCGCAGAAACTCAATTAACGCATAAAAAAGGTCAAACGAACCCGGAATAATTCCAAAATTTAGCACGGTACTTCTATTTGGTCTAATCCGCGTATGTAAAAAAATTAAGATGGGAGAAGGCAGTGTACGTATGTCGTTTCACACACCGAGGTGACACGTTCCCTCTCAGAACCACGAGCCTTCTTGAGGGAAGCTCTCGTTTGCAAGAAGCTTACACCAAAGCTTGTTCCAATTCGGCCAAAAAAATTACCACGGCATGTTGGTGCCATGTCATGACACCATGCCAAGTTTCATGATTTTCAGGTGTGTTTTGGAATTACAGGAATTAAAAACCAAGTTTCTTAATATTTCCGGCCGAGCCACGACGCCTAGATGTTTGAATTTCACTCCCATCTCTTGCATGGGACCTAGAAATTCACCCAAGGACACACATGTGATTTTTCAAAAAACTTTGGTGCACTGGAGCCTATGCTTGTAGTTCAAATTTGAATTATGCACACTAATTGCGCAGAATCTCAATTAATGCATAAAAAGGCCAAACGAACCTGAAATAATTCCAAAATTTAGCATGGTACTTCTATTTGGTCTAATCTGCCTGTGTAAAAAAATTAAGGCGAGAGAAGGCAGTGTACGTATGTCGTTTTGCACACAGAGGTGGCACGTTCCCTCTCAGAACCACGAGCCTTCTTGAGGGAAGCTCCGGTTTGCAAGAAGCTTACACCAAAGCTTGTCCCAATTCGGCCAAAAAATTTACCACAGCATGTTGGTGCCATGTCATGACACCATGCCAAGTTCCATGATTTTCAGGCGTGTTTTGGAATTACAGGAATTAAAAAACCAAGTTTCTCAATCTTTCCGGCCGAGCCACGATGCCCAGATGTTTGAATTTCACTCCCATCTCTTGCATGGGACCTAGAAATTCACCCAAGGACACACATGTGATTTTTCAAACAACTTTGGTGCACTGGAGCCTGTGCTTGTAGTTCAAATTTGAATTATGCACATTAAATGCGCAAAAAATCAATTAATGCAGAAAAAAGGCCAAACGAACCCGGAATAATTTTCCAAAATTTAGCACGGTACTTCTATTTGGTCTAATCTGCCTGTGTAAAAAAATTAAGGCGGGAGATGGCAATGTACGCATGTCGTTTCGCACACAGAGGTGACACGTTCCCTCTTAGAACCACAAGCCTTCTTGTGGGAAACTCCGGTTTGCAAGAAGCTTACACCAAAGATTGTCCCAATTCAGCCAAAAAAATTACTGCAGCATGTTGGTGCCATGTCATGACACCATGCCAAGTTTCATGATTTTCTGGCATGTTTTGGAATTACATGAATTAAAGAACCAAGTTTCTCAATCTTTCCGGCCGAGCCACGACGCCCAGATGTTTGAATTTCACTCCCATCTCTTGCATGGGACCTAGAAATTCACCCAAGGACACACATGTGATTTTTCAAACAACTTTGGTGCAGTGGAGGCTGTGCTTCTAGTTCAAATTTTATTTATGCACATTAAATGCGCAGAAACTCAATTAATGCATAAAAAGGCCAAACGAATCTGGAATAATTCCAAAATTTAGAACGGTACTTCTATTTGGTCTAATCTGCCTGTGTAAAAAAATTAAGGCGGGACAAGGCAGTGTACGTATGTTGTCTCGCACACGGAGGTGACACGTTCCCTCTCGGAACCATGAGCCTTCTTGAGGGAAGCTCCAGTCTTCAAGAAGCTTACACCAAAGCTTGTCCCAATTCGGCCAAAAAAGTGGCCGCAACATGTTGGTGCCATGTGATAACACCATGCCAAGTTTCATGATTTTCAGGCGTGTTTTGGAATTACAGGAATTAAAAAACCAAGTTTCTCAATCTTTCCGACCGAGCCACGATGCCCAGATGTTTGAATTTCACTCCCATCTCTTGTGTGGGACCTAGAAATTCACCCAAGGACACACATGTGATTTTTCAAACAACTTTGGTGCACTGGAGCCTATGCTTGTAGGTCAAATTTGAATTATGCACATTGAATGCGCAGAAACTCAATTAATGCATGAAAAAGGCCAAACGACCCGGAATAATTCCAAAATTTTGCACAGTACTTCTATTTGGTCTAATCTGCCTGTGTAAAAAAATTAAGGCAGGAGAAGGCATGTTCCCTCTCGGAACCACGAGCCTTCTTGAGGGAAAATCCTGTTTGCAAGAAGCTTACACCAAAGCTTGTCCCAATTCAGCCAAAAAAATTACCGCAGCATGTTGGTGCCATATCATGACACCATGCCAAGTTTCATGATTTTCAGGCGTGTTTTGGAATTACAGGAATTAAAAAACCAAGTTTCTCAATCTTTCTGGCCGAGCCACGACACCCAGATGTTTGAATTTCACTCCCATCTCTTGCATGGGACCTAGAAATTCACCCAAGGACACACATGCGATTTTTCAAACAACTTTGGTGCATTGGAGCATGTGCTTGTAGTTCAAATTTGAATTATGCACATTAAATGCCCGGAAACTCAATTAATGCATAAAAATGCCAAACGAACCTGGAATAATTCCAAATTTAAACACGACACTCATGTACTAGTTGCATGTTGATTGTACGTAAATGTTCTAGCAATTCAAACACCATCCTTTCCCTCTGTAACACCATTTTGTCTTTCAAAATATAATAAAAAATCAGGTATACCTCAAACAGTTTACTGGAAAGAATCGTGTGGGATGCGATACAAAATATCTTGGTGCACCGTCTTGTCTGGCTTACGTGGGAAGCTTTGTCGTCTACAGTCCACTGCCCCCGCTTGAACCACACTTGTGCGCCAGTTTCTCGCGGCACCGAGCGAAAGTTTTTGGCCAGCGCGGAAATATCTATCTCCCTGCCCCCACCCTCCTACCAAAAGTCACATTTCCACTGTTCGTCCTTGCTTTCCAAGTTCAAACCTTCACTGCTACTTACTGGCAGCTCAGCCTCGTCGCCAGCGACCCATCTTCTTGTAGCGCCGCCTCCTCGCTGGCTACCCTTCCTCTTGCAGCGCCACCTCCTCGCCAGCGACCCTTCTTCCTGCAGCGCTGCCTCCTCGCCGGTGACCCTTCTTCTTGCTGCGCGGCCTTCTTGCCGTCGACCCTTCTTCTTGCTGTGCGGCCTCATCGATATGGTCAGGTAATCCAAACCCCACCCACACCATCCTCCTCCTTTCCCGTCCCACATGCCCCGACCGACGGAGCGACACCTTCCACTGAAATCACTGCCCCCCTCCTCCAATTAAGCGTCGCCCATAGCCATTTTACACACAGTATAACGTGGAGCTGAGTAGCATGTGGCCGCACGCGCGAACGAGGTCGCTATGGCTGCCATGCGTGTCGACCGCCAGATCTTGGAGGAGCACCTCGTCTTCGAGGCCATCGTCGACACCGCCGCGTGGTTGTCTACTTTAAAATACAGTTCGTGATGTTTTCTCGAGGCCACCGCCAGTGCCTTCTAGTGATTTGTCCTCTGTAATGTTAATATGCAATCTGATGTTCAGTTAACAATTTGGTCCTCTGAAATGTTCTATTCAGTTAACACTTTGGTCCAACAATTGCTACATTTCGTAGTACTGTTCTCAAGCATTCTTTGTTTCGTTAACTGTCTTATCTTCTAGTACATGTTTCTATTCTGCAATTTCATGCTCAGTTAACTATTTTGGTTCATTTGGTCTGTTGTCCATTTAACTGTTTGGTTCAGTTCTGTAATTTGATTTTCATTTGCTATGGGTACAATTTTGTATTGTTATGCATGTGACACCAATCGAATTTGGTTGTACTCAATACATATTCTACTGATAGTATGGAAACTCTTAGTTAACCTGATCAAGATCTTCCTTACGTGCATTGTAGGGAAACAATGGGAGACTCTACGGTTTACCATCGAGGTTTGTTCAAGCAGGGTCCTTTGGCTAATAGCACATTATTGTGCAGTTGCAGGAATCATTCTAATATTTAGGTTTCTTACAATTTGGTCTTGCACATGTAGGTCCTGCTGTGAGAGGCTTAGACCCACTATTCGACCCATTTTGCATATGGGGAAATGAGATGTCCATGAATAGCAGTCAAGTCAAGAAACTCAGAAAGATTGTTAGGATGAAGAAACTTGCGGCGAATAACAGCAAGATCTTTGTTTGCACAATGAAGAAGACATTAGTCAACTATAGGATGGTACCAACTCTTTTACCTTGTTTTTACCCCTTGCGCCATTTCAAAATTTACAACAGCGATTTATACATAGCTTTGTTTTCAGTACTTCTCAAAGAAGTTCACCGACGATTACCTCTCAAACCACCTACATGGTCAAGAGGCGAGGAAGGTATTCATTCAACACCCACCGTGCAATATTGAAGTCTTGCTGAAGAGGACAAAGGTTGGGCGGACAATTATCCATAGCCACTGGCCTAAAGCTGCAAGGACATTCAACATCACTGAAGGCTCAATATTTGCCTTCCGCTTCTGCAGTTTGCCAGATGAGATTCGAATGTCTATTTACCGTGTATGATGCTACTTTCCAAAGGTTTTTGATGATGCATGTGAAACTTGGTGCTGTTGTGTAATGGCGTGACTGAGTGCCGAAGCTATCTGATGTAGTTAGATTATGAAATCCTGGTTGCTTTTATACGGATATGAAATATCTGGCGTGTTTTATAAGAAATATTAGTTTGATTAGTACATGGATTATCAATAATAGGCTAATTACCCTACTTATTGGGGATTTCTATTGCAAACGGTTACTCAAACAGCACCGTGGGCGATGAACTCAAAAAATCCGCACGGTTTCTAGAAAGTAGGCGTGTTCGATCAACTAACAATCACCCACGGCTTTCGGCAGCGAACTGTTTGCGTTAGGCCACCTTGCACAAACGTTTCCACACAAAGAACTGTGTGTGATATACAAACCTACAAAAATGTTTTTCTAGGATTCACCGTGTGGGATGTACATACCCACGGAAATGATTTTATGGGATTCACCGTGTGGGATGTACATACCTACGGAAATGATTTTCTCGGATTCACCGTGTGGGATGTACATACCTATGAAAATGATTTTCTCAGATTACCGTGTGGGATGTACATACCTACGAAAATGATTGGGTTTCGATGCCTCACCCGATCGCACACGGCCCCAGCCTGGGTCCCAGGAGGGCCTATCCCCGACGATTTCTGGGTCGTGTGGGAAGGACACCCTATCGCACGCACTCACTTGGCGACGGTTCCAAATGCCGTCGCGGAAAGGGGTTAGAAACCGTTTGTTTAGCACGTCATTGTACCAGTGCTAACCAATCTAGGAGAGACCACTCTCCAAAAGGTAATAGATGGTGTGTTGATGATGAACTCCTTTCTCTTGTGCTTCAAATGATAGTCTCCCCAACACTCAACTCTCTCTCACACAGATTTGGATTTGGTGGAAAGATGATTTGAGTGGAAAGCAACTTGGATAAGGCTAGAGATCAAGATTCTTGGGGTTGGAATGAAATATCTTGGTCTCTGTCGGATTTCAGGTTCCGGCAGACCCTTAAGGTTCAAACTCTGGGGTGCGCGCGAAGATTACATCTTCTACCTCTCCGTCTCGCAAGGATCTAGACTACTGAAAGAATTGCACAAGAGACAAAAGGTTTATACTGGTTCGGGCCTCCATTGTGGTGTAATACCCTACTCCAGTGTGTGGTGGGTGGATTGCCTCTTGGGGCTGATGATGATGAACAATACAAGGGAGAACAGCCTCGCGAGGGTCTGCTCTTGGCTGGGGTGATGAACTGCTGGGAGGAGTTCAGCCACCTTTCTCTCTCTCTCTCTCTCTCTCTCTCTCTATGCTTCCAACCTCTCTATCGAGCCTCCCCTTCCTTTTTTCCAACCCCTTTGCTCTGTGGGTGGCTGGTCCTATTTATAGAGGCACTGGTCCTCTTCCCAAATATTGAGCGGGAAGGGAGCCAACAATGACGGGCTAATTTGAAGGGGGACAGCAAGTATCAGCTATCCTGACAAAAGTAGTCTTCGCCTGCGCAAAGCTCTGGTGATGACGCCGTCTTGGGCTCCACAGTGACCTCCGTCTCGTAGTCCTCCTGGTCTTGGTCTCGTTGCACCGAAATGGCAACCTTTGCCTGATGCCTCGGTACTCCGCGGCTGCGCTTGCTCCCTTTGCACCAAAGAGGAAAGGAGGACGCTGCGCGGGCTGGCACCCGCCTGGCGCCCTGAGTCGTCATGGCTTGCGTCACGGGCACCTCGCGAGGTATCCCGCCTTGATTTCTCCGCCTCCTCATGAGCCAGCCTAATGATGCAGCGCCTGAGGAAGCTCCACGTCGTCCACCCCGCGAGGCCTGGCCCCTCGCGAGGGTCTTGAGTCTTGTGTTGGTGAAGATGGGCCATGCCGGGCCCCCTTTGAGCCACGCCGCAGGCCGCAGGCAGGCAAGTCTGGGGACCCTCATTCCCAGAACGCCGACAGTAGCCCCCGGGCCCAAGGCGCGTCCGGACTTGGCCGTGCTGAGAGGCGAAAGGGCAAGGGCGAAGCGCCGCGGGCCCTAACAGCCTGCGGCCTTGGGCGCCGCATGGCGGTTGATTGGACGCAAGTGCTTCAGCAACCGCGCAGGTTGGTAAAGGAGCGGCATCTGCCCAGACTTTGCCTTTTGCTTTCTCCGGTTGCTGCTCAGATCCCCTTTCTTGCGCCTCCCCTTTCTTCCTCCAAATTTCTAGATCTACTCCGGCCGCGTGACCTAGGAAGCCATGGCGCCTCGTCAGCCTCCGACCGAAGCTTGGTACTCTCCTGCTCTGGACTTGCCAAGCGTGTCCGAGGCGGGCCTCGCCCGGCTGCGCCGGATGGCGGCAGCGCAGGGCATCGACGGGGTGCAGGTGTTCAAGGCCGGATCTGCCACTCCTGAGGGCCGAGGGAGCACCTTTTACCCTCTCTTTGTAAGCTCCATTGCTGCGGGCCTGGTGCCTCCCTTCTCCGAGTTTTTCTTCTCAGTCCTCCGCCATTACAACTTGTAGGCTCTGCATCTCCACCCCAACTCCGTCCTTCTCCTAGCGATCTTCGCTTATTACTGCGAGGCTCACGTAGGGGTGCAGCCCTCAGTGGCCTTGCTGCGCCACTACTTCTCCCTCCGGGTCTCTCGCGGTTCTCCTTCCGCGTGCGCAAGCTTCGTCGCGTATGGAGGCACCATTTTCATCTCGAATCCCGGGAAGAGGATCGAGGGCTTCAGGAGCAAGTGGGTCTTGGTAGATGCCGGGCGCATCCACCCTCGGCTGATCCTGCCCGCAGAGCAGCCCGCGAGCTCCAGCGACTGGTGCCGGGCGGAGCTCATGGACCCCCGCGCGAAACTAGTGTTGGAGAAGATGGACGCGGACCTGAGGCCGGTCAGCACGGCGGCGGAGAACTTGTCCGGTGCGTTGCTGCTGAGGGAGTTCCTGGAGCACCAGCTGGCTCCACTCCGGCAGTACTCACCTCCGATGTGGAGGCCTCATCCGAGCCCCGCGGCCTTGGGCGACGAAGATTTGGCCGCGGTCCTCCAATCTCTGGTCGGGGGCGAGGTGGCAAGGTTGGAGGGCGCTCCCAAGCCCTTGTTCCTTCGCGACGACTGGGAGCAGGTGGTGGAGTCCATGCCCGTTTTCAATGGGGACGGGCCCGTGCCCGTGGCGGCTTCCGAGGGACTGGTGAACGTGACCTTCGGCGACTCCAGCAAAGAGGAGGATGAGGAGGAGCGGGAAAAGGGGCCTGACTCCGAGGCGACCGACAGAGAGTCGAGGGCTCCCCTCCCCTAGCGCAGGCCCCGCGATCTCCGCCTTTCTTCGAGCGACGATGACGAGGACGGAGACGAGCAGGTTGGCGGGAGCTTGCCCCTGATCCCGAAGAAGGACAGGACCGGGCTGATCTCCCGCGGGTCTGCCCCTGCCCCGAGGCAGTCTGCAGATGCGCCTTCTGCTTCCGAGGTTGACCCTTCCAGCCGGCTATCACGCTTCAAGTTTGGCCGGAGGCTGCCCAAGCTCACCGGCGATGACCCGTAAGTGCTTGACCCTTGTCTTTATTTCTTGTTCCGCTGCCGAGGCTTGACGTTCGCATCTCTTGAATAGGCTGGCGCCCGCGGCGAAGAAGCCGAAGGGGGCTCCTGAGGCTCCATCCGTGGCAGTGCCTCCACCTGTGGAGGGGGGTGACCGTGGCGTGCGGGCTTCTCCTGCCCGGTCGTCCTCGCGAGGCATGGCCGAGCTGGCTGGGGCGAGCTCAGCCCCCATGGCCCAAGTGACTCATGTGGTGCCTTTGCCCACTGCCGCCACCATAGCCGCTGGGGCGCAGTAGGCTCCACCTCAGGATGTGGTCTTGCCGTTGCCGCCTTCTTCCCCCGTTCTGCCGGCTGTTGTTTCTCCAACTCCTCCTGCCGTTCTGGAGCGTGCTGTTGCTGGACTGGACCAGCTGCGGCAGGATCTTCTTGCCGACCCTCGCCTGGTGGCCGGGCGCTTGGAGCTAGCTTCAGGATGGATTCGCCCTGACGCCTCGATCCAGGCGGCGCTGGTTCAAGCCTCGATGGTCTGCGACGAGGAGAGGCAGGCCGTCCTTGAGACGAAGGCTGCTCGTGACGCAGCCCTGGGGGAGGTGGTTGAAGTCCGCGATCGCTGCAAGGCGCTGGAGGACGAGCTGCAAGGCCTGCGGGACCAACTCGCGAAAGAGGTTCGTCTTCGCCAGGAGCAAGAAGAAGGCATGAAGGCTCGCGAGGTGGCCATCGAGGGCCGGGAGGCCAAGCTCAAGAAGCGCCGCGACCGCCTGGGTGCGCTGGGGAAGGAGTTGGAGGCGACGAAGATCGAGCTGGACAGCAAGGCCCAGGTTCTTGCCGAGGATCGCGTGGCCTTCGCAGACATGGAGAAGAAGGCTCATGCTTCGCTGAAGATGCTCTACGCCAGTGGCCTGGAGAGCCCGCTGGCCGGCGCCGAGGACGGCCCCGCCAAGCTGCTTCCCTTCCTGGTTCGTGCTCTTGAGGATGTCACCCTTGGCCTTGACCCCACGGCCGAGGCCGAGGCGCGTGTCCTGTCTTCTGCTGCGCTGACGCGGGTCTTCACCCACATCTACCTTCGCGACCCCAGCGCCGACCTTGACAGCCTGTTGGAGCCAGTAAGCGGCGAGGGTGCTGCCGTCGCTGCCGAGGCCGTGAAGGGCCGCGCGGAGGCTCTGCTGGGGAAGTTCCGGGCCTTTAGTACCAAGTCGAAGCAGGATGCTGCCGGTCCTGCTGCTCCATGAGGCGGGGCCACCCGCGCTGCTCTACCGCTGCTGAGTGACTCCGCTACTGCTCCTGTCCTGCTTTTAATTCCTGCACATGCATCATGCCTCGGGGAGGCGTTTAAACTCGCGTTTGGTATTGAGACGACAGTATGGACTGTAATATTTGCTTTTAAATTCCTTGAATTTTATGCTTTTCTTCCCTACTTGCTTGTGTTCTACGCCGGCAGAGCCCGGCCCCGCGCGTACCTCACCCAGCATTAGCCCCGACCGGAAACCAGGACGGGACCAAAGGAGTGAGGGGCTATGGAGACAGTTAGGCTCCTGAGTCGCGATGCTCAAGGAGTCCCCCTTGGCGCACGAACAACAAGTAGGAAGGTGTGATGTAGGTGGATCTTCCGTTTTACGTCTGCAGAGCCCGACTCCGCGCGTACCTCACCCAGCATTAGCCCGGACCGGAAACCAGGACGGGACCAAAGGAGTGAGGGGCTATGGAGCCAGTTAGGCTCCTGAGTCGCGATGCTCAGGAGTCCCCCTTGACGCGCAAACAGCAAGTGATGAGGTGAGATGCAAGTGGGACCACCGTTCTACGTCTGCAGAGCCCGGCCCCGCGCGTGCCTCACCCAGCACTAGCCTTTCAGAACTAAGGAGTGAGGGGCTACAGGACCAGTTAGGCCCCTGAGTCGCGATGCTCAGGGGTCCCCCTTGACGCTCAAACAGCCTTCATACCTTGGCTCCGCTCGGGGAGAGACGCGCGGCGAACCAGGCCCGAGGGGCCTGGCTAGGTGGCGTACGTTTGGGCGTGACCCAGGCGCAGCCCCCATGCCCAGCCCCCTCGCGCGGTGCTCCCGAGGGGAGGCGTTGCGATGAGGCTAGACACTGAGCTCTGGGCTCCCTGAGGTTGATGCGGCCCGGGGGCCACCCTCAGTTGTTTATCACCAGCGCGGAGCATAGCGCTTCCGCATGTGTACGGGCATAGCCGCTCCTCGGCAGTGTCGTCAGCCAGCACGGAGCATGGTGCTTCCACTGGTACGTGGGAGGGGGCCCCCTCCGAGAGGAGCCCCCGGGGCGTGTACAGCCCCGCTCTGACACGTGGCCGGCATGGTAGGGCTAGGTGAGGTGTATCTAGGCACCCGTGAGCCAGCGCGGGACTCACAGGGCCCTACCTCTAGGCGGGTTGCGCCTGGCACTGGGCCTTATCTTGTGTTGTGTTCCTGCAAATTTGGTTAGATGTCGGCACTGTACATCCTCGGGTCCCGGCCCTTGAGCTTGTCTCAACCGTTGCTGGTATGCTAGGTCGCGATGCCGTGGACATGGCCAGAGGGTGAGGGCTGGAGAGCCAGTAAGAGCCCTGAGTCGCGATGCTCAGGTACCCCCCCTTTAACGTGCAAGTGGTTGACATGGAGAAGAAGAGGTGCCGTGGACAGGCATCAAGTAATCAAGCATGACGGGCGAATGCATAGCCGGAAATAAACGCAAGGGAGATACGTGCCGCTGGGCCTGGCCCGAGCGACTTGGGGGTGATGCAGCCCGAGGGGCGCCCCCAACAAAGCAAGCTAACGACATGAAATAAAAGGGATACATACCGAAGGGACGGATCCACGCGGCCTGGGAACAATGCAATCCTGGGAGGGCGCTCCTAGCTGGAAATGAAACTTGTAAGATGTCACCTGAAGGTGTCGAGGGCGAAGGGGTGTTGGTGCAGCAGGCTCGGTGGGCTGCGGAAGCCGATCCTCACGAGCCCCCAGGCCCAGGGGCCTCGGGAGGCTCCGGAGGCACTGGTAGCTCTTCGCGAATCATCTCCATCTCCGCCAAGGCTGCGGAACGCCTGTGTTCTTGAGCCTCCATGATGCCCCTCATGAGGCGCTGGCACGTTGCAACCGCGCTCGGCAAGCCGTAAGGCATGTGAACGTAGCTGTGGGGCGGACCCCCGCAGCGCCCCACTCGCGAGGGCCAGAGGCGCTCCATCGTGGTGACTTGGTTGAGCCCTGGTACGTCGATGCAGACGTGCAGCCTACCATCCCCGCCTGGATGGGGAGCCACAGCCGGTAGACAGAGGCAACCTCTCATGATTCTTGATTCCTGTAGTTCTTGAATGGCCTTGTCGATGAACTCCTGCGGGTCTGACCTTCCTTGCCCTGCTCCTTCTTGAGGGAAACGTGCTTCGTAACACGCCTCCATGTGGTGCCCAAGCGCCTCCCTCGTGACCTTGGCCAGGTCGGTGGCCCTCCAGGGCAGAGCCCCCAAGCCCTGCCTGAGGAGGGCGTCGGGCGCGCTTTCCTATGCGATGGAAGGAGGTTCCCCCTGGGCAGATGCGGGCCCTGAGGGGCCCGCCTCCCGAGGGGCTGGTCCGGACGATGTCTTCTTCTTCTTGGGGGTGGTCTCGGGAAGCCTCCTGCTTCCGCGATCCGGGTCTTCCAGTGATGCGGCCTGAAAGGCTCGCTCCAGGGAACACACTGTATCCTTCTCTTCACAGGGCACCGTGATGACTCCGCCACTTCATGGCATCTTGAGGACGTTGTAGCCATGGTGAGTCACGGCCATGAACTTGGCCAGCGCTGGGTACTCGAGGATGGCGTTTTACGGCAGGTGGATGTGGGCGACGTCGAAGTCGATGAGCTCGGTGCGGTAGTTGTCGCGTGCCCCAAAGGTGACAGGGAGGCGGACCTGCCCAATCGGGACCGTGGAGCCGTCGGTGACTCCGGAGAAGGGCTTGGTTGGCTGAAGCTGGTCGTAGGGCACTTGGAGATTGTTGAACGTTTCCACGGACAGGACGTTGAGCCCTACCCCACTGTCGATGAGGGTCCTGGTGACCAATACATTGCTGATGACTGGGGAGCAAAGCATCGGGAGGACCCCGGCTGTGGCCGTGCACTTGAGTTGATCCGCTGAGCTGAATGTGATGGAGCAGGCCGACCACCTGAGAGGGCGCGTTGCTTCAAGCCTGGGGAGGACTGCATTCACTTCACGGGCAAACTTCTTGAAGATGCATTGTGAGGCTGGGGCTTGAGCTCCGCCCAGGATGCAGGCGATTGCGCGTGGCTCCTGGAAGCCCCCAGCCCCTTCGTCTCGATGGCGGTCCTCGTTTCTCCTTGGCTGAGGCGGCAGTGGAGGGAGGCCTGCGTTGCCCTGTGGGCGATCCTCACGAGGCTGATCCCTCCAGTACCCCTCGCGAGGCAGGTCTCGCCAGCGATCCTCGCGAGGTTGATCGCGCCACCCTTGGCGCGGGCCGCGGTCTTCCCAGCGTCCTGCGTTTCTTCCTCCTCCTCGGTCGTAGCCCCCATCGGCGCGTTCGGGACAACGGCCGATCCTTCCTTCTCGCACGGCGCGGAGTTCTTGGCATTCGTTGGTGTTGTGGGTGTGGAGGTCATGGTACACACAGTACCGGCCGCCCCTGGAGGACTCGGGCAGATCTTTGCCCCGCTTGGTGTCTGGTTCTGCCGCGAGCACGGCAGCCCCCTTGCGCTTCATGTCCTTGGCCTTGGGCTTCTTCTCTTCTGGGTCTGCGGCAGGCAGCTCGAGGAGGGAGAGGCGTCCCTCCTCAGCCCTGGCGCACTTGGTCGCCAAGTTGAACAGCTCCAGGGAGGTGCACAGGTCTTCATGCATCGCCAGCTCCTCCTTCATCTTGACGTCGCACACGCCATCGGAGAAGGCCGAGATGATGGCCTCCTCGGACACCTTGGGATCTTGAGGCGCGCGCTGTTGAAGCGTTGGATGTACTTTTGCAGGGTCTCTCCGGTTTGTTGCTTGATGCGGCGCATGTCGCTCATGGCGGGTGGCCGGTCGCGAGTACCTTGGAAGTTGACGATGAAGCGGGTGCGCATCTGGTCCCAGGAAGAGATCGTGCCTGGAGCCAGATTCAGGAGCCAGGTGTGAGCTCCTTCCTTGAGCACCATGGGGAACCAGTTCGCCATGACCTTCTCGTCCCCGCTGGCAGCTTCGATGCCCAGCTCATAGAGCTGGAGGAACTCTGCAGGGTCAGTCGTGCCGTCGTAACAAGGAGGCAGGTCTGGCTTGAACTTGACGGGCCATGCAAAGCTACACAGCTCGGTGGTGTAGGCACGGCAGCCTGCGGTGGCCACAAAAGGCTTCGGCTGGTGGAGAGCTCGGTCTTGAGGGTCCCCACGCGCTGCATCTAGGAGCAGCGCGGGGTCTTGGCGTGCCGGAGCCGGAGCAGGGTCGCGGCGTGCCGGAGCAGGGAGCGCCCGGGCAGCTCCTTGCGGGCGAGGGACTTCTTGGCAGCTCTGTTCTTGCTGCGCTGGCACCTGACGGAGCAGGTTCCGCACAGGGGCCACGCGCCTTGGAGCCATGGCGTCTTCTTGGAGAGGAGGCGGCTGGTACGCCCCCGGAGCTTCGTTGCCCGCGCGGGGCGGGGTGCGGCGCAGCGGAACGGACGGCGCGGGAGAGCCCCCTGCAGCGCGAACGAGCTCGGCGACACGGTCGAGCCACTCTTCGTAGACGTCGTTGACGGGACAGTAGCGCAGGAGCTCGTTTGCCACGATGAGCGCAGCTCAAGCCTCCAAGGGTGCGCAGAGCGTGCGGGACGAAGAACCAGCTGGCGTGAGCGATGGAGTAGCGGTGCGGCCGTCTTGCCGCACGGATGGATGCTGAGACGACTCTTGCTGCTCGCCCCCCGCCGGGCTGGTGGCGGCGTTGATGGCAGGTGACAGGGAACGATGAGGACGTCCGCCGACGGGCGCCGTCTGGGCGACACGGGAAGCGATGGCGGCCCGGCGCTCGGCGCGGGCCCGACGAGCGTCGGACATGGACGCGACGTTCGGAGGAGAACGGTGCAGTGGAAGACGAATTCCGGCGCACCCCTACCTGGCGCGCCAAATGTCGGATTTCGGGTTCCGGCAGACCCTTAAGGTTCGAACTCTGGGGTGCACGCGAAGATTACGTCTTCTACCTCTCTGTCTCGCAAGGATCTAGACTACTGAAAGAACTGCACAAGACACACAAGGTTTATACTGGTTCGGGCCACCGTTGTGGTGTAATACCCTACTCCAGTGTGTGGTGGGTGGATTGCCTCTTGGGGCTGATGATGATGAACAATACAAGGGAGAACAGCCTCGCGAGGGTCTGCTCTTGGCTGGGGCGATGAACTGCTAGGAGGAGTTCATCCACCTTTCTCTCTCTCTCTCTCTATGCTTCCAACCTCTCTATCGAGCCTCCCCTTCCTTTTTTCCAACCCCTTTGCTCTGTGGGCGGATGGTCCTATTTATAGAGGCCCTGGTCCTCTTCCCAAATATTGAGCGGGAAGGGAGCCAATAATGGCAGGCTAATTTGAAGGGGGACAGCAAGTATCAGCTATCCTGATAAAAGTAGTCTTCGCCTGCGCAAAGCTCTGGTGATGACGCCGTCTTGGGCTCCACGTGACCTCCATCTCGTAGTCCTCCTGGTCTTGGTCTCGTTGCACCGAAATGGCAACCTTTGCCTGATGCCTCGGTACTCCGCGGCTGCGCTTGCTCCCTTTGCACCAAAGAGGAAAGGAGGACGCTGCGCGGGCTGGGACCCGCGTGGCGCCCTGAGTCGTCATGGCTTGCATCACGGGCACCTCGCGAGGTATCCCGCCTTGATTTCTCCGCCTCCTCGTGAGCCAGCCTGATGAGGCCGCACCTGAGGAAGCTCCATGTCGTCCGCCCCACGAGGCTTGGCCCCTTGCGAGGGTCTTGAGTCTTGCGTTGGTGAAGATGGGCCGTGTCGGGCTCCCTTTGAGCCACGCCGCAGGCAGGCAAGTCTGGGGACCCCCGTTCCCAGAACACCGATAGTCTCAACACATGACTAGGTGGTTCTCTCTCAGAAAATGAATGGTAGAAGTGTAGGGACATTCTGATGGCTCTCTCCACGAGTGGAGGATGGGTGGAGGGGTATATATAGCCTCCACACAAAATCTAACTGTTACACACAATTCACCAAACTCGGTGGGACCGAAACATAAAACTCGGTCAGACCGATTCAGTTCAAAATGTGAACGTTAGGATTTTCGGTGGGACCAACATGTCAACTCGGTGGGACCGATTTAATTAGGGTTAGGGCATAACGTAATCTTGGTGAGACCAATTACATAAAATCGGTGAGACCGATTTCTGTAATAGGCAAACAAAGAGTTGTTCAGGCAAACTCGGTGGGACCGATCGCTCACTTCGGTGAGATCGAAACATTATGAAAAGGAAATAGAGAGTTTGCATTGCGAACTCGGTGGGACCGATCGCTCATCTTGGTTGGACCAAAACGTTACAAAGGGAAACAGAGAGTTTGCAATCCCATCTCGGTGAGACCGAGATCCCTATCGGTGAGACCAAATTGATTAGGGTTTCTGGCAATGGCTATGTCAAATGAACTTGGTGGTGCTAGATAGATCAAATCGGTGGAGCCGAGTTTCACTTTTGGTTTGGGACATATGTGGATATGAGAAAGTGGTTGAGGGCTTTTGGAGCATATCACTAAGCATTTTGAGCAAGCAAGCCATTAAGCAACACCTCATCCCCTTTTAATAGTATTGGCTTTTCCTATGGACTCAATGTGATCTTGGATCACTAAAATGAAAATGTAGAGTCTTGAGCTTCAGCCAATATGTGTCCTTAGCATTTTGAGGGGTTCACAATCCTAGTCCATGCCATGCCAATCATTGAACTTTCTGAAACGATCATCTAGAAAGAGTATTAGTTCAATGAGCTATATGTTGTTAGGAATTACCAGGACCACCCACGGATAGTTGCACTTTCACTAAGTTACTACAACTGCTGTTACTATTGTCACTTCTACAAAACTATTACTATCACGGTTACCGTTACTGTTGCTGCTACCACTACTATTAAAGCTATCATATTACTGTGTTACTGATCATTTTGCTACAGATAATTAATCTCCAGGTGTGATTGAATTGACAACTTAGTTGCTAATACTTGCAAATATTCTTTGGCTCCCCTTGTGTCGAATCTATAAATTTGGGTTGAATACTCTACCCTTGAAAACTGTTGCGATCCCCTATACTTGTGGGTTATCATTTACTCACCTAGGCCTCTCATATCTTTCTATCTGCCATTTTATTGATGCAGATTTGCGGACCTCAGATCATCTAATGAAGATTCTTATTTACCGTCTCACGTATGTGCGAAGGATTTGCATCTTACCAACGTTGAGTCATCACATGATTCTGGATCGGCAACCGGGGAACATTGTATTCTTTTGCAATGAACTTCTTTTGCAGACCCATAGATTCAGATTTTTGAATCTGTTCCTTCTCTCGATTCAGCTCCCATGGATTGTAAGTGAATCTAGTGCCACCCCTAGTTGGTTTTGGAGTATTGACGACAAAGTTTGTTGAGGGACTAATGTATTTGTGAGATTCATAGGAAAACACATGTAGAAGTCCCTATTGATTCGGTTTACCCATCGAAGATGACCCCTAAAAATGTATGAAGACATTGAAGACAATGGTTGTTCATGATTACATTTGTGTTGAATATAATGAAAAATGAAGACCTCCGCTTCAAGACAATGGAGCATGAAGACATAGTCTTTGGGTAGTTTCACTTTCTTCTTTCTTGAGTCGCAGGAACCACCAAACTGTTAAGTGGGGTCAAGGTAAACAAAGTCATAAAACTGATATGATGGTCAACCTAAAATCCTATGTCTTCGAGTGATGACAGTGAGAGAAAATCTCTTCCAGAGTTGGTTGAGTCAGCTTTAATTTGAGCCCAAGTCCAATTGTCGTGTGTGTTTGAAACCTGACAGTTGGACATGTGTCAGTTGTCCATTGACCCAGGGTCATTTCGGACATATCATGCCGGGTTGCCTCCTGGCTATAAATAGCCCACCCCTCCACCATAAGTTGGTGGCTGCTCCGAGTTAGTGCACGACTTTTGTCGTTTGAGAGCAATCCACCTCTGAAGCCTTTGAGAGAGAATCCTTGTGAGTACAAGCCCAAAACACCCCGAGCCCAAAGTGTTTTGAGCATCACTAAAGTCTTTCTGTTCTAAGTGAACCGAAGAATTATTACACTTGTGAGTGCAAGACTGTGATCTTCCAGTCGGTTAGGCGTCGCATTATGAGCATCCAAGAGTCATTATGGTTTGGCGGTGAATGAAGTCTATGAAGGTTTGGAAGTATACCTTGGAGACTTACCTGAGTGATTGGGCGAGATCTGTGGGTCTTAGGTTAAGGGGAATAAGGTGAAGACGTGGTCTTTTGAGTTCAATCTCAGTCTCCCTAACCAGACGTACAACTGTCGCAGCAATTGGAACTGGTCAAACAAATCCATTGTCATCCCCAAGCTACTGGTTCTATCACTTCACTCCCTTACTTAATTTTTAGTTTTGTGAAGCCTTTTTTAACTCCTTCTGTTTGAAGACATTGTGTGAAGACTATCGCTCTGATTACTCATCTATCTTCACACTAACTACTTGAACTGTTCTGTGATAACAAGAGCTCCCCCTAAATTTATGCATTATTTAAAATTTGCTTTTGAATGCAAATGCACAATCTATTAGGATCACGGGTTACTCTTCCATCTCACATACATCTTGGTGGAGCGCTCAAAATGATAGAGAGTAAAAATATGCACTCATCACCAAGGCAAAGTGAATGATCATATATGAGAGATAAATAATAACATCATTCAAACACAAGCATTAATGTAGGATATGATCATACAAGTATCTCACACACATAAACATAAAGAATCATCCAAGCAAGCACACAAAATAGGTATCAACCAAATAGCAACGAAGGAAAAAGGAAGCAAAGCTCTCTCTCTTGAAGCCTATGATCTATACACTTTCTCCCCCTTTGGCAACAAGTTACCAAAAATCTCGAAAATGCATAGTGCTATGCGTCTCTCTAGGCTTGATCTTTGGGAGGAGGCGTTGAGAGGACTCCAAGGACGAATGCATATGTTGAAGTTGTTGGAGCTGGTGGAGTGGCAACTGGAGGTGCTACTGATGCTGTGGCCGCAGGTGCTGATGTAGTTGCTCTTGTGTCAGCCACTGGCACTGCAGCAGATCTCTACCCTCTTGGCACTCTCTGAAAGGCATCTGTGATAGCCTGCCCTTTCTTCTCCTCAGCTTCTTCCCGGAGCTGCTCAACTACTGTCTGCATCTCTGTCACCTTCAGATCAAGATCATAAAATTTAGTCTCAATGATCCTCTCTAGGCTCTCTTGGTTCTGAGTCAGGGTGGCCAAGCCCTTCTCAATCCTCAAGGTGGCTTGAATCAGATATCCAAGTTGATCTTGCTTAGTTTTGAGAAACACTTGAGATGCTTCTTCAGCACTTGGCATCTTTGCAGGTTTCTCAGCCTTTGCTTTCTCTCTCTTTTCTTGGGCCTCAACGGATGTTGGATCATCAGCATTCATGACAACTATATTGTCCTCAAATTCAGGCCTCAAGGGAAGATGTTCCTTGTCTAATTGATATGTGCATGTGCCCATCTTGGATTTGATGAGCATTTGGATGTGTGGACCATACCCACATGACCTCTTCTGATCTGCAGCTATTCTCTTGATTGTCTCAACAATCAGGCTCATCACTTTGAATTTTTGGGGCACATCAAACAACTGCAGCAAGTTAATGGAATGGCCTTTGATCATTCTATGATCTCCTGACTTGGGCAATAATGTATGCCTCAAGATAGTGTTGGTGGTGGTTAGGCCAGACAATAGATAGTACACAGAGCCCATATTGTGAGCTTAGCCATGGAGTTGTGATCCTTCTTCTTCTTGGCATATACATCTATGTCATCCTCTTGCTCTTCAAGGGCATTGATCAGCTTTGCCCACTCAGCAATTGTTGATTGGTACCTAGTACCTTCAGACATCCAGACAATTCTTCCATCAGGATAAAAATGTGTTGTGGAGTAGAATTGCATGATGAGTTCATCATTCCACTTGGTCAGCTTCTCAGAAACTTGTCCACTCCACATAGCCTGAAGCTCTCATGCACTCTTGAAAAGTGGTCTTCATTTTTGTCAATATATTTCCAATCTTCCCACTTCATATCACAAACAATTGGCTTCTTATCAAGCAAGATAGTTTCATAGAAGTCCTCCTGCTCCTTGGTGTGGAACCTGTAATCCACAGCAGTCCTTCTCCTCACAGCATATGGATCAGATTGTCTCCATAGTCTGAGACCTGCATCCTTTCTGATCTTCATATTTTTTTCCACTGGATGGTTATCATCATGGTCAGGGATCTTTGGCTTGAGCTTCCTAAGCACTTGGGCTTCACCATCATCTTATTTTTCAACTTCAGATTCAGGCACTAGGGCCTTGTTCTTTTCAGCAGCTGGAATATTCCTTGTGCTCCTCTTGGGTGCAGTCTTGGGAGATAGAGCAGAAGCTTTGGGGGCTGTCTTGGGCTTTGAAGGGGCAGCCCCAGACTTGATGGAATCCCCCATCAGCTTTTGAGACTTGGGTGTTGATGCATCATCCTCTTCCTCTTCTTCCTCATCCTCGGCTGGATCTACCATCATAGAGGATCTCCCAATGACTTTGGCCATAGTCTTCTTGACCCTTTCTTTCCTCTTATTGCCCTCACCAGCATCTTTTGGTTCAAGAGTGAACTCAATTGTTTCCTGAGTTGAGGCTCTGGCTTTTGACATGGGCACCCTCTTTGCAGGAGCTTTCTTGTGCATACCAGGCTTGGTAGATGCAGCTGAGCCAAACTCCTTCTTGACAACCTTTTTCTTGGAGATCACTTCCTCCTCAGCAGCCACATAGTATTCATCTTCAGACTCAGAATTTTTCTTCCTCCTCTGCCTAGTATCAGCCTTAGGCAGGTTGCTAGGAGAACTTCTGTTGCCTTCATCATAACTGTCAGAGGGACTAGTGCCCTCACTAAGATTCATCTGCTCTTCTGACTTATTCTGGCTATCACTCTGATCAGACATTCTGTCTAAGCAAACTGACAGCTGACCCTGTGAATAGTTATAGATGAGATAGAATGGATGAGCATCACAAAGTGCAGAGATTTTGCAAACCAAATGAGTCTAAAACTTAGTTTTAGTTTTCCACAGAAAGCATTTCGAAGCTATCGATTTGTTAAACTTGGTGACACTGAAGCAACTTTTGGAGTCTAAACTAGTGAAATCAGTCAGACCGAGACACAGTTCGGTGACTCCAAGATTGCTAGGGTTTCACAAAGAGTTGAACTCGGTCACACTGATTTGCCAATTTCGGTTAGACCGAAACATGCAAGTGCAATGGCGTGAGCCAAATCGGTGAGACTGATTTCCACAACTCGGTCGGTCCGAGATGAGTTCGGCGGAAACCTAACCCTAAGTTTTCGAATCAAATTTAAACTAAAGGAAGTTTTTGCTGGACATGAAGATCTCATATGTGATAAGACACATGGCATTGACCTTGTGCTCTGAATCGGAGGTAAAAAGAATGCACAAGGGGTCGAACTCATACCCTAACTCGGCAATGAGTTCTCTACGGCGGCAACGACGGTGTTGAAATCCGTTGACGGCGACAGAGACCAGCGGTGGGAGGTCGCTAGCGACGAGAGGACGAACCAGAGATCTGAGATGGCATAGCAGGACACACGTGGGCTGAGAGGTTTTGGAGGAATTTCCAAAATTTGACCCGTCGGTATTTATATCCTGACCCTGTCGGTGTGACCGAGTGGAACGACTTGGTGGCACCGAGATGCAGAATCGCAAGCGGTTACTGCAACTCGGTGTGACCGAAATGTTCTAATCGGTTCCACCGAGATTGAAGACCTAGATCAACTCAGTGAACTCGGTCAGACCGAAAAGGATGAATCGGTCAGACCAAAATGCACAGAGAGGTTTTGGAAGTTTAAGTCTATGATGAATCGATGACTCCGAGTGCTCCTCACACCAAGGGTTCCAATCTGACTTGATCAAACTTTGTGATGTAGCATGAATAGAGTTTGAGACGAGAAAAGCATAGATAGCTAGAGGAAGTTCCTAAGCATTCTTGTCCATCCATTTGGCAAAAGAAGAAAAGCCAAACAATAAAAGCAACAAATGGATGTCCTCGAATGTGTAAAATATGCAACCAATATGCTCACACAATAAAATGGCAAATGAAATATGTGGCAAAGCATGCACAAACACTCTAGCATCTATCAAGCAATTGGCGATGACTAGGTCATCTATATATGAGTATATTGACTTAGGAGTCAAATGAGAACATTTGATCATAGGTCATACTCATTGTTTCAGCACAAGTGGGGTTACCACTTTTACATAAAGCATTGTTGTGTTCACACCATTAGAGTTGCTTTAGCACAATTCTTAGAGTAAAGCTCCCCCAGATGTGATATCCCCCCTAGCTAAGAGGGATGAACTAACCTTTGGTTTTTGTCGATGATGAATTCATGTAGATGTTGAAGATGTGGATGCCCAATATTGATGTAGATCATTTGGAGCAATCCATTGGAGTGAGTTGCACTTTCAATACCTACATGGGTTAGTCCCACAAGGAACAAACAAGGATATCCATAGACATAGAGTGTAGTTCACACAAGATGATGTCCATGAAAGCATTAGGTTACCTTATCCCTTGTCTTACCAACAAGAGGGTATGTGACTCCTTGAACTAGTGCAAGATGTGGAAGTTGTTTGGACTTGTTCTTGCCAAAATGATATGAGTGAAGTATGTTGGCAGAGTCACCCTCAAGAACTCTCTAGTTCTTCTTCTTCGGGATCCACATCAACTTGATGGGAATCCTTGGAGTTGTAGTTGTACTTGATGTAGTCTTGCGAACCCACTTGACCAAGGCCTTGGGAGCTTCTTCAAATGCATCAATATCCTCTTGAAGCTTGTCCTTGCCTTTTTGCTTGTGGTCTTGTGGTGGAAGATTATCTTGAGCCTGTGTCCCCTTTAAGGAAGTAGGATCATACTTCTCTTGTTGAGGAACAAACTTCATCTTGGGGTATTGATCTTCTTCCCACTCAACTCCATTGGCATTGAACTTTCGTTCAAAACCAACACCTTGATTCTTCCGGTGCCTTCCTTGCTTGTGTACAATTTCCTCAAATGGCTTACTTCCGGCAAGGCTCTTATAAACACCTTTCTCTATAATTCCCTTCAATACACTATTTTCTTGCTCAAGCGTAACTTGGCTAAGAGAATCATTAGTGGAATCAAGAGAACTACTAGAAGCAACAATATTGGATTTAACATGATTATTGTTACTACTAGAAGAAGAATCTTTCTTACACTTGTTGCTAGATTTTACTTGTGGCATGTAAGTAGACAAGAGTAAACGCTTGGCAATGTAAGAACTTTTCTTGCGAAGATCATCATTGATTACTTTTAAGAACCCATGCTTTTGCTCAAGGTTGAGTTTTTCAAAGCGTAGCTTCTCATGAGTCTTTAAAAGCTCTCGATGATCTTCAAAGGTAGTTTCATGAGCTAACTTAAGAGTGTTTAGTTCTGTAGTTAGATGCTCAATCTCCTTCTTATCATCATCATTTGTTTTATTTCGATTAGCATGATTAATGGCAATTTCATCATAGTTTTCATCACTAGAGTTGTCAACAGGTAAATCATCATCGCCTAGCAAATCATCTTCATCACTATTGAAATCAACATACTCGGGGTGTGATACCTTTGGGCCTTTAGCCATAAAGCATCTTACAATTCCTTCATTTGGTGAGTCAAATATGTCGTAGGAGTTGGTAGACACAAGTGCTAGACCGGAAACACCTTCATCTTGAGTATATTCGGAGTCGGAGTGATAACTTCTCTCGGAGTGATGGTAGGAGTCGGAGTCGGATACCCATTCACCAACGTGAGCTTGATGTCTTTGTTTTGTGTAGCTCCTTGATGACTTGTCCATCTTTTCTGAATCCTTGCTTCTGCGAGAGGTTCTTCGTTCGTAACGATCATCTCTACTCCTTCTTGTTGGGGAACGTAGCAGAATTTTAAAATTGTCTATGCATCACCAAGATCAATCTATGGATGCATCTAGCAACGAGGGAGAGGGGAGTGCATCTACATACCCTTGTAGATCGCGAGAGGAAGCGTTCAAGAGAACGGGGTTGATGGAGTCGTACTCGTCGTGATCCAAATCACCGATGACCTAGCGCCGAACGGACGGAACCTCCGCGTTCAACACATGTATGGTTGGTAAGATGTCTCCTCCTTCTTGATCCAGCAAGGGGAAGGAGAGGTTGATGGAGATCCAGCAGCACGACGGTGTGGTGGTGGAAGCAGCGGTGATCTCGGCAGGGCTTCACCAAGCTCCAACGAGAGAGAGAGAGAGGTGTTATGTGGGGAGAGGGAGGCGCCAGAGACTTGGTACGGCTGCCCTCCCTCCCCCCCCCACTATATATAGGGCCCCTAGGCGGGCGCCGGCCCTAGGAGATGGGATCTCCAAGGGGGGGTGGCGGCCAAGGGGGGCTTGCCCCCCACCCCTAGGGTTTCCAACCCTAGGCGCAGGGGGAGGCCCATGGGGAGCGCACCAGCCCACCAGGGGCTGGTTCCCCCTCCCACTTCAGCCCATGGGGCCCTCCGGGATAGGTGGCCCCACCCGGTGGACCCCCGGGACCCTTCCGGTGGTCCCGGTACAATACCGATTACCCCCGAAACCTTCCCGATGACCGAAACTTGACTTCCTATATATAAATCTTCACCTCCGGACCATTTCAGAACTCCTCGTGATGTCCGGGATCTCATCCGGGACTCCAAACAACTTTAGGGTTACCGCATACTAATATCTCTACAACCCTAGCGTCATCGAACCTTAAGTGTGTAGACCCTACGGGTTCGGGAGACATGCAGACATGAGCGAGACGACTCTCCGGTCAATAACCAACAGCGGGATCTGGATACCCATGTTGGCTCCCACATGTTCCACGATGATCTCATCGGATGAACCACGATGTTAAGGATTCAATCAATCACGTATTCAATTCCCTTTGTCAATCAGTATGTTACTTGCCCGAGATTCGATCGTGGGTATCCCAATACCTCGTTCAATCTTGTTACCGACAAGTAACTTTACTCATACCGTAATGCATGATCCCATGAACAAACACTTGGTCACATTGAGCTCATTATGATGATGCATTACCGAGTGGGCCCAGAGATACCTCTCCGTCATACGGAGTGACAAATTCCAGTCTCGATCCATGTCAACCCAACCGATACTTTCGGGGGTACCTGTAGTATACCTTTATAGTCACCCAGTTACGTTGTGACGTTTGGTACACCCAAAGCACTCCTACGGCATCCGGGAGTTACATGATCTCATGGTCTAAGGAAATGATACTCGACACTGGAAAAGCTCTAGCAAATGAACTACACGATCTTGTGCTATGCTTAAGAATGGGTCTTGTCCATCACATCATTCTCCTAATGATGTGATCCCGTTATCAATGACATCCAATGTCCATAGTCAGGAAACTGTGACTATCTATTGATCAACGAGCTAGTTAACTAGAGGCTTACTAGGGACATGTTATGGTCTATGTATTCACACATGTATTATGATTTCCGGATAACAAAATTATAGCATGAACAATAGACAATTATCATGAACAAGGAAATATAATAATAATCGTTTTATTATTGCCTCTAGGGCATATTTCTGACAGTCTCCCACTTGCACTAGAGTCAATAATCTAGTTACATTGTGATGAATCGAACACCCATAGAGTTCTGGTGTTGATCATGTTTTGCTCGAGGAAGAGGTTTAGTCAACGGATCTGCGACATTCAGGTCCGTATACACTTTGCAAATATCTATGTCTCCATTTTGAACATTTTCACGAATGGAGTTGAAGCGACGCTTGATATGCCTCGTCTTCCTGTGAAACCTGGGCTCCTTGGCAAGGGCAATAGCTCCAGTGTTGTCACAGAAGAGAGACATTCGGGCCCGACGCATTGGGAATAACTCCTAGGTCGGTAATGAACTCCTTCACCCAGATTGCTTCTTGTGCTGCCTCCGAGGCTGCCATGTACTCCGCTTCACATGTAGATCCCGCCACGACGCTTTGCTTGCAACTGCACCAGCTGATTACCCCACCATTCAAAATATACACGTATCCGGTTTGTGACTAAGAGTCATCCAGATCTGTGTCGAAGCTAGCATCGATGTAACCCTTTACGACGAGCTCTTCGTCACCTCCATACACGAGAAACATATCCTTAGTCCTTTTCAAGTACTTCAGGATATTCTTGACCGCTGTCCAGTGTTCCATGCCGGGATTACTTTGGTACCTTCCTACAAAACTTACGGCAAGGTTTACATCAGGTCTGGTACACAGCATGGCATACATGATAGACCCTATGGCCGAGGCATAGGGGACGACACTCATCTTTTCTCTATCTTCTGCCATGGTCGGGCATTGAGCTGTGCTCAATCTCACACCTTGCAATACAGGCAAGAACCCCTTCTTGGACTGATCCATATTGAACTTCTTCAATATCTTGTCAAGGTATGTACTTTGTGAAAGACCAATGAGGCGTCTCGATCTATCTCTATAGATCTTGATGCCTAATATATAAGCAGCTTCTCCAAGGTCCTTCATTGAAAAACACTTGTTCAAGTAGGCCTTTATGCTTTCCAAGAATTCTATATCATTTCCCATCAATAGTATGTCATCCACATACAATGTGAGAAATGCTACGGAGCTCCCACTCACTTTCTTGTAAACGCAGGCTTCTCCATAAGTCTGCGTGTCGGGTGGTAGGTGCGACATATGCCAACGGGTGGCTTATCATTGTGGGAGCCAGTAAGACGTCGCCGGTGCCTGGAAACGGGATGAGGCGAAGACATGCACGCCGGCGAATCTTACCCAGCTTCGGGGACCTCCGTGGAGATAACACCCCTACTACTGCTCTGCGGGGTCTCTGCATGATCACTAGATGGACAAGTAGCTATACAATGCTCCTTGAGCTGTTCGGTGGGAGGAGGAAGAAGGGCACGGCTAGCTTGCTTCTTCTCCTTGTGTGGTGTCTAAAACTAGCTGAGGGTCCAACCCTTTGCATGGGTGCCCCGGGGGGTTTATATAAGCCTACCCCCCGGGGGTACATTGGTAATCCGACTGGGCGTGGGGCCCAGCCGTCTGTGACTGCGCTTGCCGGCTTCCGCGCCGGCTGCTGGGGCCCGCCGACTGGTGGGTACCGCTGGCTGCCGGCCCCTTGGGCGACAGGCAGGCCCCACTGTCCAGGGCCTGGTCGGCGGCTGGTCACTGTTGCTCTATCTTGGTGACGTGGGCTTCGTCGAGGTAGGCGTGGCTACAGTACCGCCGCCCGGCGGGCGATCGCTGTAGCCTCACCGCGTCTTGTCTCCTTAATGGGGCGTCTCCTTCGAGGGAGGCGGCAAGCCGGCTGCGGGAGCCGGCTCTGTCTTGGGCCGACTTGGGGGAGGCGTGGCCGCCTTCGGGTGTCTCTCTGCCCGATGGGGCCCACCGCCCATGGGCCGCGCTGGCGGCCCGTCGTGGGTGACATCAGGGTCAACATGGCAACAGTGCCGCGCCGGACGGGTCATGCCCACTCCGTACGGCGCACTGTGCCAGGTGTGCTCCGGGATTCAGGGGTGGCAGGCTTCACTGTAGCCACGCCCCGTCACATCGCCGCTAGGTGGATGCAAACTTTGAGGGTACGGTCTCGACCGCTTTATGGGAGCCGGCTTCTTGGAGTCGGCCTTCTCGCGGCTGGCTTCTCGAAGTCGGCCATCCCATGGCTTTCTTCATGAGGGCTAAAGTCAGGCCGCCTTCCGAAAGCCGGCCTGGGGGATAGCCAGCAAGGGCAAGGCGGCCCCATGTCTTGGATTCTTGAGAGCCGGACGGGCTCGTAATTTTTTCAGAAGGGCCAGGGGAAGCCGGCTAGGCTACCCATGGCTATTTACTCCGACAGTAGTCCCCGAAGCTGAGCGAGCTTCGAGGCTGATAAGGGGACGAGAAGCTTGGTCAGCTTCCTATCCTGCGGGGTCGGCTTTGCTTGTGCGCGCCGACTTCAGAGAGCTCCGGTTCTCATAGGCGGGAACGCGGGCCACGTGGCAAGGAAATCCTGCCAACGCACGCGCGCCACGGGACATCGCCGCAGGCCCAGGCCCGCCATTCGCAGGCCTCGGTCCGAGCGCGGATCTTCCGTGGCCCACATGGACCGCTCGCCTTCCCGCGGCGGTTTTATTCCGCCATCAAGGCACAGTAATCGCAAGACGTGGGCGAGTGGGCATGATCGATCCCCACGTTTCCCCACGCCGCGCCTCCTCGGCTCCGCCACGCAAGCCTATAAGTAGGGGGATGAGGGGGAGCGACAGAGGTTCGCACGCTCTCTCTCGCTCTGCCCCTTCTCGTCCTCCTTTCTTCCTCTCGTTGCCGCCGCAGCCTCCCATCTCAGCGCCGCCGCGCCGCCACATCGTCTTGCTCCCATGGCACTGTCGAGCTCGTGGGATGGCTCCAACGTCCATGAGGACCATGTTGAGTTCCTCCGCCAGACTCGGCGCCTGCCCGACGCCAACCTCGTGCGGGTCCGCCTGGCGCCGGAGACGGAGATCTCGCCGGCACCGGAGGAGGGCGAGCGGGTCGTCTTCCGCTCGCACTTCCTGCGCGGCTTCGGCCTTCCGGCGAGCGGATTCCTGCGCTCCTTCCTCGAGTTATACAATCTTTAGCCGCATCACCTCACGCCCAACGCGGTGATGCTGCTGTCGGCCTTCGTCTCTCTCTGTGAAGGTTTCTTGGGGCTGCTCCCTACGCTGGAGCTCTGGGGGGAATTCTTCCAGAGCAAACTCGGCACCGTCGTCACAGGCGTGCCCGCCCCCTGCAGGGCCTTGATCGCCATGAGGAGGGCGGGCGAGAACAACCCGTTCCCGCCCATCCCCCTGATCCAGTCGGTGAAGATCTGGCAGAAGTTGTACTTCTATGTGAAGAACGTCGCCCAGCAAGGAGACCACGTCAACCTGCCGGCTTACATAGCCGGCCCGCCGGCTGGGAGGCAGCCTTCATGGAGTTTCCGGTCCCGGTCACTGTCTCAGGCCGGGAACGCTGCCGTCTCCCGGCTTCGGGTGATGATCCAGTCGGAAGGCCTGAGCGGGGCCGACTTGGTGGCCGCCTTCGTGGAGCGCCGTATATCTCCTCTCCAAAGTCGGCCCCACATGATGTGTCAGATGAGCGGCCGCTTCGACCCAAGCCGGCTGAGCACCAGGGAGATGCCTCATGCGGAGGTGTCGTACATGGTAAATTATATCTCCAATTGCAAGCTCGCCTAGGACTGGCGATACGGCAAGGTGCCGTATTCTCGCGCCAACCCTCCGCCCGTGGTAAGCTTTCCTCTCTTTCTTCTTTTTGCTGGTAGCCGGCTTTATGATGGCCGGCTTCTGATCGGCCGGTTCTTCTTAGCAGAACCCCCTTCTTCCGCCGACGACCGGGGCAGCAGGGATAGAACGCCAGTACGCCCCCGACCGCACGATGGACAATGCCGACGACCCGGATTTGGGGGCGGCCGCCATGGAAGACGCCGTCGTGGGGGACGATGCCGAGCCCAGAGGCACAAGGCTTACCGCCAGCTTCGAGGACTGGCCGGATGATGCCGAAGCCAAAGTCACCCCGCGTCGCCAGCCGGCGGCCGGCCATCAGGGCGCGGGCTCGTCCACCGCGCCGGCTGCCGGCGGCGGCACCCAGAAGCGACGGGCCGCGTCGGGCCTCTTTGGCAGTCGGCCGAAGAAGTCCAAAGCCTCCACCGCGGCGACCAGACAAGACGAGGCGGCCGTGAAAGCGGCCCGCTTCCGCAAGGCGGTGAAGCAGCCTCAGGCGGTCTCAGCGTAAGTCGTCGATTGCCTGGTCGCATGCTTTTCATCATTCTTCCTTGTTCGAACATTCTTCCTAACCCTTTCCCGCTCGCTAGACAGGGCGCCGCTTTCCCTTGAGCGGGGTCCGGGCGGCTCCGTAGTTGGGCCGACTGGAGGGTCTTCGGGCTCCCGCCGCGTGGACCCCCGCGCCGACCTCAGGGAGGCCACGGAGCGGAATGCCCATGAGGCGCGGGAGGAGCGCGAGGCGGCAAAGAAAGAGGCCGCCCAGGCGGCGAGGGAGCAGGTGGACGCGGCAGCCAAGGCCCAGGCGGAGGCGGCGACCGCGGAAACGGAGGCGGAGGGCTCGCACAACCAGCCTCCGTTGCTCGCCATTCCCCTCCGAGCCGTGGCCCCTGACACACAATTGCCCTTGGTGGAGGAAATCGTCCAAGACCCGCCGCTAATGGAGAGGAGGGAGGACCTCGTGGCCTTCGCGAGGAGAGCGCCGCCGGCAGCGCCAACCGGAGCGGGCCAAGGCGGCCAATCGTCAGCGGCGCCAGAGGAGCTGGCCGGGGGTGAGCCAGAGGACAGAGCCGGCCTCGAGGTGCAGCCGGTGACGCGTCGGCGCGCAGGGGGAGGCGCCGCTCCGCCAGAGTCACGCCGAGTTGCGGGCGCCGGTCAGTCGGCGGAGGCTCTGGAGACGGCCAGCACTGCCACGTCCGAGTGGACTCCCAGCGGGGGGACTGGCGAGCTGAATGTGGTGGCTCAAGAGGTCCGGAGCCGGCTTCAAGCTCAGGCCGCCCTGCTGCAGCAGTACACCCAGGAGTTCCTGTCGACGCGGGCCGCCATCCGGGTGAGTCTTTCATTCCTGGCCGCTTTGGTCTCTTGATTTCTTCCGTGGGGGCGCGTCAGCGCACCCACTGGGTGTAGTCCCCGAGATTCGGGCCGACTACTGCGCAGTCGGGTCGGATCTTTCTTGACGACTACCTTATTTTTGCTTCCTGTCTGAACTTCCAGGAATATCATAACTCCCGTGCTGCCGCCTTCAACTCCCAGGCTCGGGAGTTGGGTCGGAGGACCGACGACCTGGCCGACAGCCGAAGTAAGTGCCTGATCTTGTCTATCTCCTGTGGGGGCGCGTCGGCCCACCCACTGGGTGTAGTCCCCGAGATTCGGGCCGACTGCTGAGCAGTCGGGTCGGATCTTCCTTGACGGCTTTTTCCTTATTGGTTTTCTTTTCGTCTTTCGTGCTTTCAGGGGCCAACGCCGACTTGAGGAAGGAGCTCGGCGAAGTGCAGGCCGCCCTTCATGCCAAGGATGCTGAGTATGCTGCCTTGGTCCAGGAGCGTGACCGCCTGGCCAAGCAACAAGCTGACCAAGAGGGCAGCCACAAGGCGGCCCTGCAGAAAGCGCAGGATAGCGAGGTCACCCAGAAGGCAGAGTTTGAGATCGAGGTGGCGAGCTGGGCTGAGACCCGGCGAGCGCTGGATGAAGGCTTCGGCCACATCGAGGACTTGGTCAACGGTAAGCCGCCTTCCTCTCTCTTCTCCTGCCCATTGCCGCCTGGTTCTTGGCCTAACTTGTGCTGCTGCCTATTTTCTTGTGCAGACTACTTTCTCGGCTACTCCGCCTTCGCCGCCCAAACCATCGAGGCCCATCGCGAGGCGCGCCGTCAGGCGGGGGCCAACATCGCGCCGGACGCGAATCGGACGCTTGAGGAGCAGCTCTTGGCTGTCCAAGCGCGGCTGCAGCCGGCTCACCGGATGCTTCGCCGGCTCCAACATACCGGGGCGCAGGTGTTGGCCGCCCTCTGGCCCGGCGAGACGATCCCCCGCACCCCAAGCCGGACTGCCGACTGGCTGGAGGTCGCAGTCGGTCGCTTTGAAGCTTGGACGGCGTCGGCGGCCCGTCTCGGAGCCGGGCGGGCGTTGGAGTTTGTTCGGGCTTGGTACCCAAGGCTGAACCTAGACCAGCTGCGCACTTGGCGGCTGGAGGCCGACGCGGAGCTGGAGGAGGTGTGGCCGGCTATCACCCAGCGTGCTTCGACGATCGCCGAGTGCACCGACATCAGTGTTTTTGCCCCCGTAATCAACGATGACGGCGTTGCCCAGCCGGAGGAGTGGTTCGGGCTGAACCCGGCGGTGGGCGAGGACTCGGCAGAGGAGATCGCCTCCAGCGAGGATGACGAAGAGGACGGTGAAGACGTCGAGCCGGCTGGTGGGACAACCGGCCGGCCTCAGGCCGACCGTGCCTCCAGCAACGAGGCGCGTGGAAGTGCGCCCTCTGCGGGAGGCGGTGTTCAAGCCGAGGTTCGCCAGCCGGCCGCTCCTTCAGCCGGCACAACCGTCTCCGCCGACCAGCCCGGCTCGTCGGTCGCTCCGCCAGCTTGACCTGCCATCCTTATTTTTCCTGCTTGTTATCTTTTGAACAATCTTTATTAAGCTTTCGCAGTTCCACCCACTAGGGGTGTATCCAAACTATGTTGAATGCTGGCCTCTCGGAGGTCTTTTATGTAAATATTATCATGTGCATGTTTGGTTTCCATTCGCGTATGCTTTTTATCCTTAGGCTTTTTCCTTTGCTGCCTTCCCTCTTTGGGGAGGCAAGTACTCGAGCTTTCTTGGATTGAAGTGAAGTGAATGGAAACCGGCCGGCCAGCTACTCTAGTAGTCGGTCGGTGGTAGGCAGCAAACCGGCTTTCGTTATATTAGTCTGATGGTCCCTAGCCATTTTTCGTGTGGGCATCCTTTCCTGCTTTTGACTCTTGCCAGCCGGACAGCCGGTTCTTCGAACTGCGACTTTGGCAAGAGCTAAGCCTGGGTGTTGGCACACTACTTGTCTGACCGCGGGTAGGACTTCTAATATAACTCCAGTCGGCCAGTCCCCGGGCCGACTAGTCGAACCCGATGCCGGACGGAACAAGTAAATGAAATGACAAGGTCATAAGCATGATACTTTTCATTCATAGATAAAAGATGGCAGTCCCCGAGCCCTCCTCGGGGGGCCTATTGTCTCGTACTTAGTACAAAAGTTAGCGTGATACATACTGCATTTCAACTGTAAAATCTTCGAAGGAGGTTGGCGTTCCATGGTCGTTCCGAGTCCTTGCCGGAGTCGTCTCTCTTTCGTGCCTTCGGCTTCTGCGCGTCGATCAGGTAGTAGGAGTCGTTGCCTAGGGCTCTGCTGATGACGAAGGGGCCCTCCCAAGGGGCCGAGAGCTTGTGCTGGCCAGCTGTTCGCTGGATCAGCCGGAGCACAAGATCGCCCTCTTGGAAAGATCTTGGCCTGACCTTCCGGCTGTGGTAGCGGCGCAAACCCTGCTGGTAGATGGCAGACCGGCTGAGGGCTAGCAACCGGCCTTCTTCCAGCAGGTCGACACCGTCTTCTCGTGCTTCCTTGGCCTCCGCCTCCGTGTACATGGTTACTTGAGGCGAGTCGAACTCGATGTCAGTTGGGATGACCGCCTCGGCACCATACACGAGGAAGAAAGGGGTGAAGCCAGTTGACTTGTTTGGTGTAGTGCGCAGACTCCAGAGAACAGCTGACAGCTCATCGAGCCAACAGCCGGCTGAACGCTCCAGTGGTACGACTACTCAGGGCTTGATGCCGGAGAGGATGAGGCCGTTGGCTCGCTCGACCTGGCCGTTTGACTGCGGGTGGGCGACGGACGCTAAGTCCAGCAGGATACCTTGGGCTGCGCAGAAACGTGCCAAGGCTCCTTTGGCAAAATTCGTGCCATTATCGGTGATGATGCTGTGTGTCACACCCTACCGAGTTGTTATATCTGCGATAAATGTGACGGCAGTCGGCCCATTCAGCTTCTTGATCGGCTTTGCTTCAATCCATTTGGTGAATTTGTCCACGGCGACAAGCAGATGCGTCATGCCGCCGCGCGCCGTCTTGAATGGGCCCACCATGTCCAGTCCCCAAACGGCGAAGGGCCAGGTGAGGGGAATGGTCTTGAGTGCCGAAGCCGGCATGTGTTGCTTGGAGCTGAAGAGTTGGCACCCTTTGCAATATTTAACTAATTCTTTGGCGTCATCCAAAGCGGTCGGCCAAAAGAAACCATGGTGGAAAGCTTTGGCGACGAGTGATCTTGAAGCCGCATGGTGGCCGCATTCTCCTTGGTGAATGTCTCTGAGGATTGCAATGCCCTTCTCTTGCTCGACGCACCGTTGGAGGACTCCGGTGACACTGCGCTTGACGAGTTCTCTGTTGACGATTGTGTATGCTCCGGCTCGACGTTGGACTTGTCTTGCCTCTGTTTCGTCAGCCGGCAGATCTTCGTTTACTAGGAAGTTGAGGATGGACTGAGCCCATGACGGAGCCGCGACTTCTCCCACTGCCAATGTGGCTACTGCCACCAGGGTGGGCGGGCTGGGCGGTGAAATGCTGGAGTCGGCCACCGGCTGTTGTGCTGGTGCAGTCCCCGGGCCGGCTACTGCAGTCCCCGAGCCGGGTGTGGCAGTCCCCGAGCCGGTTGTCGAAGTCCCCGGGCCGACTACTCAAGTCCCGGGGTCGCCTGCTTGGTTCTTTGAGCCAGGCCCGGCCGCGTCGGGGTCAGGCGGCACGAAGATGGAATCGGACTCTGGAGACGGCTTGATGGACGGCTTGAGAAGGCGTTGTAGGGCAACGCCGGTTGGTATTGCTTGCCGAGTGGAGCCTATTCGAGCCAGGGCATCGGCTAGCTCGTTGTCGGCTCGCGATACGTGGAGGAACTCGCATCCTTCAAAGTATCCGCTGAGTTGTTGGACCAGGAAGCGGTAGCTTGCCATATTTGCGTCCTTGGCGTCCCAGTCGCCGGATGATTGCTGAACCACCAAGTCTGAGTCGCCATAACATAGGATCTGGCGGATGCCGAGTTCCTTGGCAAGCCGGAGCCTGTGTATGAGCGCCTCGTACTCGGCCACGTTGTTGGAGGCGGCAAAGTGAATTTGCAGCGTGTATCAGAGCTTGTTGCCTTTGGGAGAGGTAAGGACGACGCCAGCTCCCAAGCCGGTGCGCATCTTGGACCCGTCAAAGTGCATGCACCAATGGGTGGAGTCGGGAGCCGGCGGTAGGTACTGGGTCTCGGCCCAGTCAACGAGGAAGTCGGCCAGTGCTTGGGACTTGATGGCGCTGCAGGGCTGGTAGAAGATTGTGTAAGGGGCCAGCTCGATGGCCCATTTCGCCACCCGGCCGGATGCGTCCCGGCTGCCTATGATCTCGGCCAGTGGGGCGGTGCATACGACCGTGATGGGATGCTCTTGAAAGTAGGGCTTCAGCTTCTTGGCGGTGAAGTACACGCCGTAACACATCTTCTGGTAGTGCAGGTAGTTCTGCTTTGAAGCGGACAGTACCTCGCTCAAATAATACACCGGCCTCTGGACCGGCTGGGCTCGGCCTTCTTCTGGGCGTTGGACTACGATGACGGTGCTGACCACCCGGCTGGTTGCGGCGATGTAAAGGAGCATGGGCTCTTTCTCAATCGGTGCCGCTAGGACAGGCGGCGTGGCCAGCATCTTCTTCAGCTCGTGAAAAGCTTGGTCGGCCTGGTCGTTCCACTCGAAGTGATTGCTCTTCTTCATGAGGCGGTAGAGGGGGAGAGCTTTCTCTCCGAGCCGGATGATGAAGCGGTTCAAGGAGGCCAAGCATCCGGTGAACTTTTGGATGTCTCGAAGCTTGGTGGGGATCGCCATTCTCTCGATGGCCTTGATTTTCACCGGGTTGCATTCGATGCCGCGTTCAGAGACCAGGAAGCCTAGGAGCTGGCCGACTGGTACTCCGAACACGTATTTCTCGGGGTTGAGCTTGATTTGGAACCGGCGTAGGTTCTCAAACATTTCTTTGAGGTCTTCCAGCAAGGTGCCGCGCTTCTCTGTCTTCACCACAACGTCGTCCACGTAGACGTGAGCGTTTCTACTGAGCTGCTTGAGGAGGCACTTCTGCATGCAACACTGAAAAGTGGCACCGGCATTTCTCAAGCCGAATGTCATAGTCAGGTAGCAGAAGGCTCCAACTGGCGTGATGAAGGCGGTCTTCAGGCGGTCGTCCGGATCTAGCTTTATCTGGTGATATCCTGAGTAAGCATCCAAGAAACTCAACAGCTTGCATCCGGCCGTGGAGTCTATCACTTGGTCAATCCTCGGCAGGGCAAAGGGATCTTTAGGGCAGGCCTTGTTGAGGCTTGTGTAGTCTATACACATGCGCCACTTGTTGTTCTTCTTTAACACGAGGACCGGGTTGGCAAGCCACTCTGGAAAGAAAACTTCCATAATGAAGCCGGCTGCCAGAAGCCGGGCTATCTCCTCCCCTACAATCCTTCTCTTTTCCTCTGATAGTCGGCGGAGGGTCTGCTTGACTGGTTTCACGTCTTTTCGGACGTTTAGTTTGTGCTCGGCGAATTCCTTCGGAACACCCGGCATGTCCTTGGGGGACCATGCAAAGATGTCCCGATTCTCACGGAGGAAATCGGCGAGCTCGCCTTCCTATTTGCTGTTCAGGCTTGCCCCGATGACGGCAAACCTCTCGGGGTGCTCGGGATCAAGGGGTATCTTCTTGGTTTCTTTGGCCGGCTGGAAAGATCCTTGGGCATCATACTCCTTGGGATCGGGGGACTGGTTCGGCTGCTTGCTGGCCATGGCCACGACCCGATCCAACATCTTCTTTTCTTCGGCAATCACAAGGGACTCGGCCAGCCGGCTGCTGGCTGCCGCGCACTCAGAGGACTTCTTGTAATCGCCGGCTACGGTGATGACGCCTTTGGTGCTTGGTATCTTCATCTTGAGGTATGCATAGTGGGGAACTGCCATGAATTTGGCCAAGGCAGGTCGGCCAAGCAATGCATGGTAAGGGCTCTCCAGGTCCACCACTTCAAACCATATTGCTTCCCGGCGGAAATGCTCCTTGTCCCCAAAGAGTACATCAATCTTGATCTTGCCAATGGGGGCGCAGGACAGGCCGGGTACGATGCCATGGAACATTGTCCGAGTAGGCATGAGCTGCTTCGTCTTGACATTTAGCTTCTCCAGGGTGTCACGATACAGGATGTTGATGCTGCTCCCGCCATCTATCAGCACGCGGGAGAAGCGGGCGGCGTGTCTGTCCGTTGCAAGGGTGGCTTCCAGGACCAACGCATAAGAGCCAGGAGACGGCATCACCTCTGGATGGTCGGCCCGGCTCCAGCTGATGGGTTTTTCTGACCAATGCATGTGTCCGGCGGGATTGGCAGCAACCACGCTGACTTCCTGGTGCTCTCGGCGTTTGCCGCACCGGTCTTTGAGCTGGCTTGTAAACACGATATAGGTTGCTTGCTCTTCGGGGAATTCGTCGTGCATGGCTCCGACTGCGGGCCGAGCGGCTGGAGGCGGTGGAGGCGGAGGCGGCGGGCCGGCAAGCGGAGGCGGCGCGAGCCCCTCGCCTTTAGAGATTCGGGTGAGCCAATGGCACTTCCGGCTTGTGTGGTTGGACGGCTTTGCGCCGCTATGGAATTTGCATGGGGCGTCGAGAGTTTGCTCGTAGGAGAAAGCCGGCTGCCAAACCGGCCGGCCGCCCTTGGGCTTCTTGGGAGCGGGTCGCCCTTCAGGCGGCGCGTCTTCGACCGTGGCTACCTGCCGACTGGCGGGAGGCGGCGCAGGGCCCTTGCGCTTGTGGTCGTTCGGGTGTGGGCGTCGGCTGGAATCCCCTGCCGGCGTCTTGGGCGACGGGTTGGCCCACCCGGGGCCGGCGTGCCGAAGGCGGCGCGGTCAGCTTCGCGCTGGTAGGCCTCAGTGAGGCGTCTCACGGAAGCCAGCCTCCGGCCCTCTGCGAGGAGGGCGAGGCGGCGGGCCTCCAGTGCTTCGTCGTCGGCATCAGCCGGGAGGGGGGTGGACAAGTCGTGGGCCACCGCGTGCGGGGCGTCATGGGCGCTCTCGCCGGCCGGGCCGCCGTGGCCGATGACCATCACTTCGGTGGTGACAGTATCGCGGCCGTCGGTCCGAGGAAGCGGGTCGTTGTAGATCGCGACGCTGGTGGGGAAGGTGTTGAAGGAGGCCGTGTCGGAGTCGACAGGCATCGGGTCGGTGGAGCCAACCGACTCCAGATCCACAGCGGGCTCGCTGGAGACATGGAGCTGGCCGAGGAGGTTGGCGAGGTGGTCGGTGCCCGCATCGGAGGCGAGCTCGTCGGAGATGAGGGTTTCGTCGAGGAGATCGGCGAGGCTGCTCGCCGCGCAGATGCTGGTGACGCCTTGCAGCGCGTCATGGCAAGCGCCATCGGGCGTGCCGGGCTGGCTACGCTCGCTGGGGAGGAAGAGGGTTCCCGTCCAGAACAGGTCTTCGGACGACGGTGCACCTGGCCCCATGGTGGGCGCCAAATGTCGGGTGGTAGGTGCGACATATGCCAACGGGTGGCTTGTCATTGTGGGAGCCAGTAAGACGTCGCCGGTGCCTGGAAACGGGATGAGGCGAAGACATGCACGCCGGCGAATCTTACCCAGCTTCGGGGCTCTCCGTGGAGATAACACCCCTACTGCTGCTCTGTGGGGTCTCCGCATGATCACAAGATGGACAAGTAGCTACACAATGCTCCTTGAGCTGTTCGGTGGGAGGAGGAAGAAGGGCACGACTAGCTTGCTTCTTCTCCTTGTGTGGTGTCTAAAACTAGCTGAGGGTCCAACCCTTTGCATGGGTTCCCCGGGGGGTTTATATAAGCCTACCCCCCAGGGGTACATTGGTAATCCGACTGGGCGTGGGGCCCAGCCGTCTATGACTGCGCTTGCTGGCTTCCGCGCCGGCTGCTGGGGCCCGCCGACTGGTGGGTCCCGCCGGCTGCCGGCCCCTTGGTCGACAGGCAGGCCCCACTGTCCAGGGCCTGGTCGGTGGCTGGTCACTGTTGCTCTATCTTGGTGACGTGGGCTTCGTCGAGGTAGGCGTGGCTACAGTACCGCCGCCCGGCGGGCGATCACTGTAGCCTCACCGCGTCTTGTCTCCTTAATGGGGCGTCTCCTTCGAGGGAGGCGGCAAGCCGGCTGCGGGGAGCCGGCTCTGTCTTGGGCCGACAGGGGGAGGCGTGGCCGCCTTCGGGTGTCTCTCTGCCCGATGGGGCCCACCGCCCGTGGGCCGCGCTGGCGGCCCGTCGTGGGTGACATCAGGGTCAACATGGCAACAGTGCCGCGCCAGACAGGTCATGCCCACTCCGTACGGCGCACTGTGCCAGGCGTGCTCCGGGATTCGGGGGTGGCAGGCCTCACTGTAGCCACGCCCCGTCACATCGCCGCTAGGTGGATGCAAACTTTGAGGGTACGGTCTCGACCGCTTTATGGGAGCCGGCTTCTTGGAGTCGGCCTTCTCGCGGCCGGCTTCTCGAAGTCGGCCATCCCATGGCTTTCTTCATGAGGGCTAAAGTCGGGCCGCCTTCCGAAAGCTAGCCTGGGGGACAGCCAGCAAGGGGAAGGCGGCCCCATGTCTTGGATTCTTGAGAGCCGGACGGGCTCGTAATTTTTTCAGAAGGGCCAGGGGAAGCCGGCTAGGCTACCCATGGCTATTTACTTCGACACTGCGTAAACCCAAACGCTTTGATCATCTCATCAAAACAAATGTTCCAACTCCGAGATGCTTGCACCAGCCCATAGATTGAGCGTTGGAGCTTTCACACCTTGTCAGCATTCTTAGGATCGAAAAAACCTTTCGGCTGCATCATATACAATTCTTCCTTAAGGAAACCATTAAGGAATGCCGTTTTGACGTCCATTTGTCATATCTCATAATCATAGAATGCGGCAATTGCTAACATGATTCGGACGGACTTCAGCTTCGCTACGGGTGAGAAAGTCTCATCGTAGTCAACCCCTTGAACTTGTCGATAACCCTTAGCGACAAGCCGAGCTTTATAGATGGTCACATTACCATCTGCGTCTGTCTTCTTCTTAAAGATCCATTTATTTTCTATGGCTCGCCGATCAACGGGCAAGTCAGTCAAAGTCCATACTTCGTTTTCATACATGGATCCTATCTCGGATTTCATGGCTTCCAGCCATTTGTCGGAATCTGGGCCCGCCATCGCTTCTTCATAGTTCAAAGGTTCACCATTGTCCAACAACATGATTTCTAGAACAGGGTTGCCGTACCACTCTGGTGCGGAACGCGTCCTTGTGGACCTTCGAAGTTCAGTAGCAACTTGATCTGAAGTTTCATGATCATCATCATTAACTTCCTCCCTAGTCGGTGCAGACACCTCAGGAACAATTTCTTGAGCTGCGCCACTCTCCGGTTCAAGAGGCAATACTTCATCAAGTTCTACTTTCCTCCCACTTACTTCTTTCGAGAGAAACTCTTTCTCTAGAAAGGATCCATTCTTGGCAACAAAGGTCTTGCCTTCGGATCTAAGATAGAAGGTATACCCAATAGTTTCTTTAGGGTATCCTATGAAGACGCATTTTTCCGATTGGGTTCGAGCTTTTCAGGTTGAAGTTTCTTGACATAAGCATCGCATCCCCAAACTTTCAGAAACGACAGCTTAGGTTTCTTGCCAAACCACAATTCATACGGTGTCGTCTCAACGGATTTCGACGGAGCCCTATTTAAAGTGAATGCGGCAGTCTCTATAGCATAACCCCAAAATGATAGCGTAGATCGGTAAGAGACATCATAGATCGCTACCATATCCAATAGGGTGCGATTACGACGTTCGGACACACCATTACGCTGTGGTGTTCCAGGCGGCGTGAGTTGTGAAACTATTCCACATTTCCTTAAGTGCGTGCCAAATTCGTGACTCAAATATTCTCCCCCACGATCTGATCGTAAGAACTTGATTTTCCTGTCACGTTGATTCTCAACCTCACTCTGAAATTCCTTGAACTTTTCAAAGGTCTCAGACCTTGTGTTTCATTAAGTAGACATACCCATATCTACTTAAGTCATCAGTGAGGGTGAGGACATAACGATAGCCACCGCGAGCCTCAACGCTCATTGGACCGCACACATCAGTATGTATGATTTCCAATAAGTTGGTTGCTCGCTCCATTGTTCCGGAGAACGGAGTCTTGGTCATTTTACCCATGAGGCATGGTTCGCACGTGTCAAATGATTCATAATCAAGAGACTCCAAAAGTCCATCTGCATGGAGTTTCTTCATGCGTTTGACACCAATGTGACCAAGGCGGCAGTGCCACAAGTATGTGGGACTATCATTATCAACCTTACATCTTTTGGCATTCACACTATGAATGTGTGTAACATCTCGTTCGAGATTAAATAAGAATAAACCATTGACCAGCGGGGCATGACCATAAAACATGTCTCTCATATAAATAGAACAACCATTATTCTCAGATTTAAATGAGTAGCCATCTCGCATTAAACGAGATCCAGATACAATGTTCATGCTCAAAGCTGGTACTAAATAACAATTATTGAGGTTTAAAACTAATCCCGTAGGTAAATGCAGAGGTAGTGTGCCGACGGCGATCACATCGACCTTGGAAACATTCCCGATGCGCATCGTCACCTCGTCCTTCGCCAGTCTCCGTTTATTCCGCAGTTCCTGTTTTGAGTTACAAATATGAGCAACTGCACCTGTATCAAATACCCAGGAGCTACTACGAGCACTGGTAAGTTACACATCAATAACATGTATATCACATATACCTTTGGTATTGTCGGCCTTCTTTTCCGCTAAGTACTTGGGGCAATTCCGCTTCCAGTGACCGTTTCCCTTGCAATAAAAGCACTCAGTCTCAGGCTTGGGTCCATTCTTTGACTTCTTCCCGGCAGCTTGCTTACCGGGCGCCGCAACTCCCTTGCCGTCCTTCTTGAAGTTCTTTTTACCCTTGCCTTTCTTGAACTTAGTGGTTTTATTCACCATCAACACTTGATGTTCCTTTTTGATTTCCACCTCCGCTGATTTCAGCATTGAATATACCTCGGGAATGGTCTTTTCCATTCCCTGCATATTGAAGTTCGTCACAAAGCTCTTGTAGCTAGGTGGGAGCGACTGAAGGATTCTGTCAACGACCACATCATCCGGGAGATTAACTCCTAGCTGAGACAAGCGGTTATGCAGCCCAGACATTTTGAGTATGTGCTCGCTGATAGAACTATTCTCCTCCATCTTACAACTGTAGAACTTGTCGGAGACTTCATATCTCTCGACCCAGGCGTGAGCTTGGAAAACCATTTTCAGCTCTAGGAACATCTCATATGCTCCGTGTTGCTCAAAACGCTTTTGGAGCCCCGGTTCTAAGCTGTAAAGCATGCCGCACTGAACCAGGGAGTAATCATCACTACATGTCTGCCAAGCGTTCATAATGTCTTGTTCTGCGGGGAAAACAGGTGCTTCACCTAGCAGTGCATCAAGGACATATGCTTTCCTGGCATCTATGAGGATAATCCTCAGGTTACGGACCCAGTCCGTGTAGTTGCTGCCATCGTCTTTCAGCTTGGTTTTCTCTAGGAACGTGTTGAAGTTGAGGGCAACATTAGCGTGGGCCATTTGATCTACAAGACATATTGTAAAGATTTTAGACTAAGTTCATGATAATTAAGTTCATATAATCAAATTATTTAATGAACTCCCACTCAGATAGACATCCCTCTAGTCATCTAAGTGATACATGATCTGATTCAACTAGGCCGTGTCCGATCATCATGTGAGACAGACTAGTCATCATCGGTGAACATCTTCATGTTGAACGTATCTTCTATACGACTCATGTTCGACCTATCGGTCTTCCGTGTTCCGAGGCCATGTCTGTACATGCTAGGCTCGTCAAGTCAACCTAAGTGTATTGCGTGTGTAAATCTGGATTACACCCGTTGTATTCGAACATTAGAATCCATCACACCCGATCATCACGTGGTGGTTCGAAACAACGAACCTTCACAACGGTGCATAGTTAGGGGGAACACTTTCTTGAAATTATGTGAGGGATCATCTTATTTAAGCTACCGTCATTCTAAGCAAATAAGATGTAAAACATGATAAACATCACATGCAATCAAATAGTGACATGATATGGCCAATATCATTTGCTCCTTTTGATCTCCATCTTCGGGGCGCCATGATCATCATCGTCACCGGCATGACACCATGATCTCCATCATCGTGTCTTCATGAAGTTATCTCGTCATCTATTACTTCTACTACTATGGCTAACGGTTTAGCAATAAAGTAAAGTAATTACATGACGTTTATGTTGACACGCAGGTCATAAATAAATTAAGACAACTCATATGGCTCCTGCCGGTTGTCATACTCATCGACATGCAAGTCGTGATTCCTATTACAAGAACATGATCAATCTCATACATCACATATATCAGTCATCACATCCTTTTGGCCATATCACATCACATGGCACATGCTGCAAAAACAAGTTAGACGTCCTCTAATTGTTGTTGCAAGTTTTTACGTGGCTGCTATAGGTTTCTAGCAAGAAAGTTTCTTACCTACGCCAAAACCACAACGTGATATACCAACCCCACATAAGGACCCTTTTCATCGAATCCGATCCGACAAAAGTGGGAGAGACAGACACCCGCTAGCCACCTTATGCAACTAGTGCATGTCAGTCGGTGGAACCAGTCTCACGTAAGCATACGTGTAAGGTTGGTCCGGGCCGCTTCATCCCACGATGCCGCCGAATAAATATAAGACTAGTAACGGCAAGTAAATTGACAAAATCAACGCCCACAACAACTTGTGTTCTACTCGTGCATAGAAACTACGCATAGACCTAGCTCATGATGCCACTGTTGGGGAACGTAGCAGAATTTTAAAATTTTCTACGCATCACCAAGATCAATCTATGGAGTCATATAGCAACGAGGGAGAGGGGAGTGCATCTACATACCCTTGTAGATCACGAGCGGAAGCGTTCAAGAGAACAGGGTTGATGGAGTCGTATTCGTCGTGATCCAAATCACCGATGACCTAGCGCCGAACGGACGGCACCTCCGCGTTCAACACACGTACGGTTGGGAAGACGTCTCCTCCTTGATCCAGCAAGGGGAAGGAGAGGTTGATGGAGATCCAGCAGCACGATGGCGTGGTGGTGGAAGCAGCGGTGATCTCGGCAGGGCTTCGCCAAGCTCCAACGAGAGAGAGAGAGAGGTGTTACGTGGGGAGAGGGAGGCGCCAGAGACTTGGTACGGCTACCCTCCCTCCCCCCACTATATATAGGGACCCTAGGGGGCGCCGGTCCTAGGAGATGGGATCTTCAAGCGGGGGGCCGCGGCCAAGTGGGGGCTTGCCCCCCAAGCCAAGTGGGGCGCCCCCACCCCTAGGGTTTCCAACCCTAGGCGCAGGGGGAGGCCCATGGGGGGCGCACCAGCCCACCAGGGGCTGGTTCCCCCTCCCACTTCAGCCCATGGGGCCCTCCGGGATAGGTGGCCCCACCCGGTGGACCCCCGGGACCCTTCCGGTGGTCCCGGTACAATACTGATTACCCCCAAAACCTTCCCGATGGCCGAAACTTGACTTCCTATATATAAATCTTCACCTACGGACCATTCCGGAACTCCTCGTGACGTCCAGGATCTCATCCGGGACTCCGAACAACTTTCGGGTTACCGCATACTAATATCTCTACAACCCTAGCGTCACCGAACATTAAGTGTGTAGACCCTACGGGTTCGGGAGACACGCAGACATGACGGAGACGACTCTCCGGTCAATAACCAACAGCGGGATCTGGATACCCATGTTGGCTCCCACATGTTCCACGATGATCTCATCGGATGAACCACGATGTCAAGGATTCAATCAATCCCGTATTCAATTCCCTTTGTCAATCGGTACGTTACTTGCCCGAGATTCGATCGTAGGTATCCCAATACCTCGTTCAATCTCGTTACCGGCAAGTCACTTTACTCGTACCATAATGCATGATCCCGTGACGAAACACTTTGTCACATTGAGCTCCTTATGATGATGCATTACCGAGTGGGCCCAGAGATACCTCTCCGTCATACGGAGTGACAAATTCCAGTCTCGATCCATGTCAACCCAACAGATACTTTCGGGGATACCTGTAGTATACCTTTATAGTCACCCATTTACGTTGTGACATTTGGTACACCCAAAGCACTCCTACGGCATCCAGGAGTTACACGATCTCATGGTCTAAGGAAATGATACTTGACACTAGAAAAGCTCTAGCAAACGAACTACACGATCTTGTGCTATGCTTAGGATTGGGTCTTGTCCATCACATCATTCTCCTAATGATGTGATCCCGTTATCAATGACATCCAATGTCCATAGTCAGGAAACTATGACTATCTATTGATCAACGAGCTAGTTAACTAGAGGCTTACTAGGGACATGTTATGGTCTATGTATTCACACATGTATTAAGATTTCCGGATAACACAATTATAGCATGAACAATAGACAATTATCATGAACAAGGAAATATAATAATAATCATTTTATTATTGCCTCTAGGGCATATTTCCGACACTTCTCTCTCTTGGTGGTGATTCTTCTCTTCTACTTCTCCTTTTGGGTGAATCTTATATTCTTTTGTAGGGAGCCGTGCACTCATTTGAGTAGTGTCTGGGTCTTCCACAATTGTAGAAATTGTTCTCATGGCTAGAAGATCTTTTTTCATTGTAGGACCTTGACTCGGAACTTGTTTCTTTACTTCTACTCTTGTAGAAGTTGTTGAAGTTCTTCACCATTAGGCTCAATTGCTCATTGAAGGTTTGTTTCTCACTTGATGATGTAGGAGCATCACATTTAGGCTTTGTAAGCACCACTTGACTTGTTGTGAAGCTCTTCTTTATCCTTGAGTGACATCTCATGAGAAACAATTCTACCAATGACTTCGGTTGGCTTGAGATCTTTGTAATTGGGCATCATTTGGATCAATGTGCACACGATATCATATTTTCCATCCATGGCTCTTAGGATCTTCTTATTGGGGAACGCAATATTTCAAAAAAATCCTATGATCACGCAAGATCTATCTAGGAGATGCATAGCAATGAGAGGGGAGAGTGTGTCTACGTACCCTCGTAGACCGAAAGCGGAAGTGTTGAGTAACGTGGTTGATGTAGTCGAACGTATTCGCGATCCAACCGATCAAGTACCGAACGCACGACACCTCCGCGATCTACACATGTTCAGCTCGGTGACGTCCCTCGAACTCTAGATCCAGCTGAGGCCGAGGGAGAGTTTCATCAGCATGACGGTGTGTTGACGGTGATGATGAAGTTACCGACGCAGGGCTTCCCCTAAGCACTACAATAATATGACCGAGGTGGAAATCTATGGAGGGGGGCACCGCACATGGATAAGAAATCAACTTGTGTGTCTATGGGGTGCCCCCCTCCCCCGTGTATAAAGGAGTGGAGGAGGGGGCCGGCCGGCCTCTTGGGGTGCGCCCCAAGGGGGGAATCCTACTCCTACTAGGAGTAGGTTCCCCCCTTTCCTAGTCCAACTAGGAGGGGAAGGAAAGGGAAGAGGAAGAGAAGGAAAGGGGGGCCGTCCCCCCTCCCAATTCGGATTGGGCTTGGGGGGGCGCCCCTCCACTTGGCCGCCTCCTCCTCTCTTCCACTAAGGCCCATGAAGGCCGATTAACCCCCCCCCCCCCTGGTACTCCGGAAAATGCCCGAACCTATCCGAAACCTTTCCGATGTCCAAACATAAACTTCCAATATATCAATATTTATGTCCCAACCATTTCAAGAATCCTCGTCATGTCCGTGATCACATCCGGGACTCCGAACAACCTTTGGTACATCAAATCACATAACTCACAATACATATCGTCATCGAACGTTAAGCGTGCGGACCCTACGGGTTCGAGAAATATGTAGACATGACCGAGACACATCTTCGGTCAATAACCAATAGTGGAACCTGGATGCTCATATTGGTTCCTACATATTCTACGAAGATCTTTATCGGTCAAACCGCATAACAACATGCGTTGTTCCCTTTGTCACCGGTATGTTACTTGCCTGAGATTCGATCGTCGGTATCATCATACCTAGTTCAATCTCGTCACTGGCAAGTCTCTTTACTCGTTCTGTAATGCATAATCCCATAACTAACTCATTAGTCACATTGCTTGCAAGGCTCATAGTGATGTGCATTACCGAGAGGGCCCAGAGATACCTCTCCGATAATCGGAGTGACAAATCCTAATCTCGATCTATGCCAACTCAACAAACACCATCGGAGACACCTGTAGAGCATCTTTATAATCACCCAGTTACATTGTGACGTTTGATAGCACACTAAGTGTTCCTCCGGTATTCAGGAGTTGCATAATCTCATAGTCATAGGAACATGTATAAGTTATGGAGAAAGCAATAGCAATAAACTAAACGATCATAGTGCTAAGCTAACGGATGGGTCTAGTCCATGACATCATTCTCTAATGATGTGATCCCATTCATCAAATGACAACACATGTCTATGGCTAGGAAACTTAACCATCTTTGATTAACGAGCTAGTCTAGTAGAGGCATACTAGGGACACTCTATTTGTCTGTATTCACACATGTACTAAGTTTCCGGTTAATACAATTCTAGCATGAATAATAAAAATTTATCATGTTATACGGAAATATAAATAAAAAAATTATTATTGCCTCTAGAGCATATTTCCTTCACTTCTTGATGATGAATCTATCGGTCGTCTCTTCACTTCCTAAGCCAGCAATCTCATTTGTGATGAGAGCAAGCCTAGAGTACATTTCAGCGACACCTTCACCATCCTTCATTTTGAACTTGTCAAGCTCACTTTGAAGCACATCCTATTCGGATTCCTTGACGGAGTCGGTACCTTCGTGCATATCAATCAAAGTATCCCAAATTTCCTTTGCATTCTCAAGACGGTTGATTTTGTATAATTCTTCGGGGCACAATCCATTGAAGAGGATATCGCAAGCTTGAGCATTGTATTGCAGCATCTTCAACTCTTCCGCGGTAGCTTCACGGTTCGGTTCTCTCCCATCAAAGAATTCACCGTGCAAGCCAATACACACAATAGCACCAACGGCGGGGTTACATCCAAGAATATGCATTTTCATCTTATGCTTCCAACTAGCAAAATTAGTACCATCAAAGTAAGGACCTCTACGGTGGTAATTTCCCTCGCTAGACGCCATACTCTCCTAGGTTGTGAAACCAAGGCTATGATCACCAAAGCTTTGGAAATCAAGGCAAATGGAGACCAAGGCTCTGATACCACTTGTAGGATCGAAAGTATGTCTAGAGGGGGTGATTAGACTACTTGACCAAATAAAAATATATCCTTTTCCCAATTTGAAGTCTTGGCAGATTTTAGCAACTTAGCACAAGTCAAGTAAACAACCTACACATGCAAGTCTAAGAGTATAACAGCGGAATGTAAATTATTACACATGAAGGTAAAGGGAGCGGTTTGGAGGGAGCAAACGCAATGTAGACACAGAGATTTTTGGCGTGGTTCCGATAGGTGGTGCTATCGTACATCCACGTTGATGGAGACTTCAACCCACGAAGGGTAACGGTTGCACGAGTCCACGGAGGGCTCCACCCACGAAGGGTCCATGAAGTAGCAACCTTGTCTATCCCACCATGGCCATCGCCCATGAAGGACTTGCCTCACTTGGGTAGATCTTCACGAAGTAGGCAATCTCCTTGCCCTTACAAACTCCTTGGTTCAACTCCACAATCTTGCTGGAGGCTCCCAAGTGACACCTAACCAATCTAGGAGACGCCACTCTCCAAAAGGTAATAGATGGTGTGTTGATGATGAACTCCTTGCTCTTGTGCTTCAAATGATAGTCTCCCCAACACTCAACTCTCTCACGCGGATTTGGATTTGGTGGAAAGATGATTTGAGTGGAAAGCAACTTGGAGAAGGCTAGAGATCAAGATTCTTGTGGTTGGAATGAAATATCTTGGTCTCAACACATGAGTAGGTGGTTCTCTCTCTGAAAATAAATGGTAGAAGTGTAGGCACGTTCTGATGGATCTCTCCACGAGTGGAGGATGGGTGGAGGGGTATATATAGCCTCCACACAATATCTAACCGTTACACACAATTCACCAAACTCGGTGGGACCGAATCATAAAACTCGGTCATACCGATTCAGTTCAAAATGTGAACGTTAGGATTTTCGGTGGGACCGACATGTCAACTCGGTGGACCGATTTCATTAGGCTTAGGGCATAACGTAATCTCGGTGAGACCAATTACATAAAATAGATGAGACCGATTTCTGTAATAGGCAAATAGAGAGTTGGTCCGGCAAACTCGGTGGGACCAATCGCTCATTTCAGTGAGAGCGAAACATTACGAAAAGGAAATAGAGAGTTTGCATTGCGAACTCAGTGGGACCGATCGCTCATCTCGGTTGGACCAAAACGTTATGAAGGGAAACAGAGAGTTTGCAATCCCATCTCGGTGAGACTGAGATCCCTATCGGTGAGACCGAATTGATTAGGGTTTCTGGCAATGGCTATGTCAAATGAACTCGGTGGCGCCGGATAGATCAAATTGGTGGGGCCGAGTTTGACTTTTGGTTTGGGACATACACTACAAAAAAATACACTTCCGTGATGATACGTGTTTGTCACAGTAGGTCACGTTTTCTATCATGCATGTACATCCATGACGATTTTATGATAGAATCAAGATAGTCATACCTGTGCTATCGTAGAAGTGTTCCATGACATTGCCAAAATTATCATCACAGAAGCGTCAACTTCCATGATGATAAATCACGCGTCATAGAAGTGCTTTTGTCAAGGGTGACCGACACGTGGCATCCACCGTAACGGCTCGCCGTTAAGCTATCGGGTCCGGTTTTGGATCCGATAACCCGTTAATAGCCCAGACCAATGGTGATTTTTCCACGTGTAAAATTCTCATTGGCCGAAGGAAACACGTGTCTGCTCCTCGGTGGGCCAGATGTCGCCCGTCCAATGGAGGAGACATGCTTATGATACGTCGACACGTGGCAGGGCCCAACAGAGGCCCATATAGGTTAAATGGGCCGGCCCAACTAAAAGGCCCACAAGATTTTGCGGACCATAATGGGCCAGCCCAACTAAAGGCCCACAAGATTTTGCGGACCATAATGGGCCGGCCCAGCTAAAGGCCCACAAGATTTTGCGAACCATAATGGGCCGGCCTAGCTAAAGGCCCACAAGATTTTGCCGACCATAATGGGCCGGCCAGCTAAAGGCCCACAAGATTTTGAGGACACTAGTGGGCCGACCCATTCACAGGCTGCCATGTTTTGGGCCAAATGTCGGCCCATATTTGATCCAGTCCATTAACAGCCTGCCATGTTCTGGGCCTAATAAAGGCCCATATGAGATCCGGCCCGTTAAAAGCCTACCACGTTCTGGGCCAAATTACGGCCCAGATAAGATCCGGCCCTTTAAGAGGCTTTGGGCCAAATTATGGCCCACATCAGATTCATCCCGTCAACTGGACACTATAATTTTGGGCCCACTTGCTAAAGGCCCATTTAGTAATTAGGCCTGACATTAGTTTCGGCCTGTTAAAGGCACGTTTAACATTTCGACCCTATATTTATTTCGGCCTGTTAAAAGCCCGTCATATAGCTGGGCCTAACTCTGGCCTGGTTTGCATCCGGCCTGCTCACAGCCGATAATCTCATTGGGCGAAACAAGGACCGAGACAATTTGGGCCTGTTAACGGCCCGTGATGTGATTGGCACAATCATGGGTCGAGGTCTATTTCGGCTTGTTGCCGGCCCGTGAGCTGTTCGTCACGTTTCAGGCCCAACCTACTTTTCAGCCTCCTAAAATCCCATTGAGTTTTCTTGCGAAAATAGGGCCCGTGGTTTACTCGGCCTATTAAAGGCCCGAATCTACTTGTGGGCCAGTTTGCATTTAGGCCTGTTAGCGGACCAAGATGACTGGGCCCATGATGCGGATCATACATAGTGCTTTGCATGACGACCCGATTATGTACCGTAATTTTATGGTTTGGCCGGTTTACTGCGAAGACATGATATATACAGTAAAATAACTGCAACATCGTGAATAAGAAAAAACCTAGACTATACAATAATGAAATTATGGCATATTGCATCCACTGGGCATCAAAGTTTGCCACTATGATAATAAAGCACAAGCAGACAATAGATTACATACACTAGGCATCAAAGATTGCCACCAGTGCAAATAAACACGACAACAAAATAATATACAAAACCGTCAGCGCTTCAATAGAGTTGAAGAAAGGTTAGCCCTGCTCGGGAGCTGCAGCGCAAGCAGCTAAGCAAGCTGATGAGACTGCACTTGTTTGACACTTATATCCTCCTCACTCTGAAAGATAAACAAGCAGACAGATGACAGGTTTTGCACATATAAGTATGAGTGCTGATAATTCATCACATTACTTACTAACGAATAAAGTGACACATTTTAAAATAGCATTAACAAAATATGGTATTGTTCAGGTCAGGACATGGCAGGAAATGACATTGTGAAGGAGTTGGCAGCTTCACGACACCACTGGATTACATATCAAGAACTCATAAGTATCAATGGTTAGTGTGTTGTCAATTTATCCCATTTCAGATTGGCAAATAAAGAGACGGTTTAAATAATAGTAGAATGATATGAGATTGTTCATAGTTAAGACATTGCAGAATATGACATTGTGTTGTAGTGGGTAGGTTCACGACACCACTAGATTATGGATCAAGAACAGAAGCATACATGAAGTGCAAAAGAAGATTACTTGCTCTGTATAGTTTAATTTACATGGTATGAACAAGGAACTTGGTTATGTAGTTACATTTATAACTACTTGGTTATGTACTAAAGAGCAATGCAGAGCTAAACTTCTTCAGTACCATCGGTGTTATCCAACCCTATGGTAAGAGTAAATATAGATCTGATGTGTAGAAAATGGAGGGAAAAGGAAAATAAGCTGCAGAGTGATGGTACATGTACAACTAGCTGTCAATATAAGTACACTGATAAAGGACAACAGGTACTTATAAGAACAATGCAGAGCTAAAAAAATTCATTGACATTGGATATATTCTACACTAATAACCATTCATACAGATCAGATAATTTGGAGCAAACAATTGATAAGCAAGCTGTCACATAATGAACCAGGTATGTATGCAAGTACAGTGGTACAAGACAACATGTACTAACAAGAGCAAAGCAACAGGCAGCATATTTGCGATATCCCATCGTCCTTTTCAAACCGGAATTCTTCTTCGAGCAGATTTCCTGCAAAAAAGATCTGTAAGGCACATGCGGGAAAGTAGAAGTTCAAATTGTCATGTGATATCATAGACAGTACCTCATCCTAGGAACGAGATCAGTGCATAACAAGGTTTTTCCATTCAATATGTTCTAAATTTAGCATGGGAGACTTCACCGGAAATTCGTTTATAGACTTTCCATCAAAGTGTGATTTCCTTAGGTAACATCGATATTGTTGCAATGCTTCCTTGAAAAGCGCAAGCAAGCTTTGCTCATCATGACTATCCAGATTGACCCTCACCTACTTACAACAATGTAATGTAAATTATTGATGTGTTCAATCAGGAAAAAACGGGAAAATAATCACCATGAATAATAGCACTTACACGTAAGTGGGACAGGGAGATGTGAAAATGGTGTTTGTGTTCACTATAATCTTCCCATGATGGGAATATATGCATATAGTCCTAACAACATTGAAAGCATTGTCTTTTAAACTGGGAATAACTGGAATGGGGTTCCAATCTGCAGGAATTGGTCGTCTCTGCAGTTGGGATAGGTCTTCGGCCGGTGGACTTGCTGTACTTTTTGCTGGAGTGGGATTTTTCTGTGGTACAGCTGGTGCTATGGCAACTGAAATCGGCATACCTTTTGCTGGAGTGCAGGTCCTGTGTGGTGGGGCTAGTGGTGTGGCCAGTGAAGTATGGGTACAGTCTGCTGGAGTTGGTCCTACTTTTGTGTCACTGGTTATAGAGCCAATATAAGTGGGGTGTTTTCTGATTTCTCCGGCACCACCATGTTTTTCAAGGACTTTGCTGGTGCTCCTTCAGGTTCGGCAATCACCCTCTTCCTTTCTGATGTCTAATGCACAAGAACAACATTTGAGTGGAAAAACATGGTATGATGACAGATGGAATATGTATTGATAATGGATGGGCATGGCATCTTGACATATATGATGAGTAAACTAAGCAAATGGCGGTGCTACAAAGTAGAAGAAATGCAAGAAAACTTATGCAAGATACGTGCAATCAATAAAACCTTGCCAAATTAGAACAGGCACCTTGATGGGTGAACAGGACATGCCATCTGCCTTTGACTCCTCGAGGTCAGAATAGTCATTAGGATCATATTCTGAACAAGAATCTACAGGTGGGGAGCGTATGAGTTTCATTGCGTCCAGAATGGCACTCAATGCCTTGGTGCCAATTTTGTATGTCGTTGCAGTGTTCCATAATATTCTTCTGATGCGTGGATTCTGATATTCACTGTGATCACGTATAATATCTGAGAAGCATAAAAACATAAATAGTAGTGAGATTATCTTTGTAATGCAGAGGATATTCTAATATATGGGCGCCCCTGTAAACCCTTGTGTGCTATCACTGGATTCTGATGAGAGCGTGATGTAGGGTAGGAACCCTAGGGGCCGATCTTTCACGAAAGGAGCAGATCCCGTGATGAAACACGAAGAACATGAGGAGGGAAATGAGGGAAATCACAAGGGGAAACACAAGAGGAACACTCAAACTAACAAGAACAAGTCACAAAAGTGCTAGATCCTCAAATACATAAGAGAAGATACACGATCCAAAGTCAACAACGGATGGTACATGGTAAACGGTCTTCTCCGTGAGGAGGTCCTGTTGTTCTTCCCTAAAGAGGGGTCTTGAATCCGCTTGGGGGATCTTCTCCGTAGGAGGCTCGAATCTCCGAGGAGAAGGTAACCAAGTGGATGAGCAAAGCTCTCACACGAAATATGAGCTAATCCTTTGCTAACCCTAGAAAGGAGGAGGGAGAGGTCTATTTATAGTCTAAGTGCAAATGGGGGCGAAAGTAGGGGTACATGGGCCTCGGGCCCGAATCTGGACGCAGCCAGGTACCGGGCGTCTGCTGGTGGCCGGTCGTCCGGTGTCTCAGGAGCGGCCGGTCGGCCGGTGTCCTCCGGACGTCCGCTGGTTCTGCTCTGTGATGGGGGTGCCGGACGTCCGGTAGCTCCGGACTTCCGCTGATGGTGGCTCGGGTGCGGTCGCGCCGGTCATTCGGTTAGGGCTGGACGTCCGCTCATTCGCCTCGGGTGTAGGGGCACCGGTCGTTCGGTCTGGACCGGACGTCCGCTCGTTTGGCTCGGATGCAGGTGCACCGGTCGTCTGGTCTGGACCGGACGTCCGCTGATGCTTCAGGCTCCGGACGTCCTTTCCCGGTCGGTCGTCTGGTGGCTGGGACTTTTCATGCAGCTCCTCTTCTTCGTCTCCGGCTTCACGTCCATCTCCCTCTTCTTCTTCTCCTTGCTCCTTAGCTTCTCCATGATACTTGAGAATGCACAAAGTGTCTGTATGAGGTAGTAGCCATGTCTCATGTGCATCAAAGTGGAATTGTGAGAGGAGAGATGTCACCTCAGTTTCAAGGGCTCTTGCACATGCTCGTGTCGTGGGTCCAAGAGGGGTCGTAAGAGATGTAGTTGGGTCCATGGGGATGGCCTTGGGATGCTCCGCATCAGAGAGCCCATGTGTGCTATAATATGGTGCGTGCACTAATATAATCTAGCACAAGTACACAAAAAAATAGGCTCCAGAAGTAAGGATAGTTGGCAGATGATAGGTTCATAATATACTGTATGGAGAGTTTATTGCCAAACCATGATAACAAGGGCACACAACAACTAGGAAGATCGTAGTTTACAAAAAAGAGGTACACCATAACCAGATATATATGTCAGGAAAGTGGAACTGGCTGGAAATTACGGTGTTGTATTGACACTACTAATTGAAAGCCTATCGATCACGTACAGGCCAGCTCTATCAGCTGTTGACTACAGATGTCCCTACTCCCCTTCCTGACAAGGAACATACTATACGTACTAAATACAGAATAACAAAAGATTAACATGTTAAAGAACAGAAGAGGAAGCATATTCTTGAGGTTCCGCTTCATTGCATACAGTGTTGGTTTCCCACTCATGATGAATCACAGTGCCCAAAGAAATGCAATTCCATGTTGTCTCTCTATATGTGGCCACATGCATTTGGAAAATCAAGTGGGAGCATTACCTGACCAATTAAATTTGTGTCTGTTAACTAATATCAGTACCATATCACAATTCGTATTTTAAGAAGTAAGCTTTGGAGTTATGATTGGTGTGTTGTTTAGCTTCAAGACTGGACTGCTGCTAGTGCGACACAAAGCAGCTACGCAGATCATAGTGTAGATATAATGGGAAAACCGTAAGCATCACAAGTAAAATCAGCAAAGTGGAACTTGCTGGAATATATGTGCTAGTATTGCCGGTACGGCTAGAAAGGCTTCGGATACCGGCTCTCTTCAACTGAAGGTGTGGTACTGTTAATATCCATGTAACTCTCAAAGGCGACGTAGCTCACCGCATTTCCTTGCTAATCTTATAGGATTCAAGTGGGCAGGCCACTACAATTCCTATTCCTATGTTTACAAAATCCTACGAATCAAAGAGGCCCAAAGAGTTCAAAGTGTCCATCACAACCGACCGTATAGACCTCTACACTGCAAATGTCCCTGCTCATCTTCACTACAAGGAACATACTGTACTACTATCATACTACCTCCGTTCCAAAATATAAGTCTTTGTAGAGATTTCCACTATGGATCACATACAGATGTATACAGATATATTTTAGAGTGTAGATTCACTCATTTTTCTCCATATGTAGTCCATGGTGGAATCTATACAAAGACTTGTATTTAGGAACGGAGAGAGTACTTATTAAAGAAGAACGGAAGAGGAATATGCTAAAGAAGAGCAAGCAAATTTTGGATAATAAAATGTTCATTGCACAGTGCCCACACATGATGAACCAGAGCACATTAGGAATGCAACTCCCTGCTGTCTCTCTATATGTGGTGCACGTGCTTTTCAAAAGTAAAGTAGGAACATTAGCTGAACAATTAAACGTTATCTGTTTTAGTAATATCAGCATCATATCAGATTCATATTTGAGCAACAAGTTTGGAATTATGAGTGGCACGTTGTTTAGCTTGCTGGATTCAGGAGCAGTGCTAAGCAGGTACGATGATGGTACTGAATATAAAGGCATCTCTGCATGCAACTCGCGTGACTTTTGTCATTTGGGTCAGTCGACCATTTCAGGCGGTTGGATGAAGATCCTACGTCTCCTAACCCTTCTTCTTCCTCGTCTTTGATTCTTCCCATAGAGAACACAATGGGCTGCCGGTCGAACCACCGACCCCCATCGCCCGTGTTCCTCTGCCACCACCACCCCCCACCCCCGCCCCCACCTGCGTCGAGTTTTCTTCGTTCGAAGAGGCCCCACCATCGCCCGCCACAACCACCATCCCCACCCGAGCCCCTTCCTTCACACCGGTGAACTCCGGTGAGCTCTCAAAAATCGACTGACCCAATTTTGAAATTTAGTCTACTGTCATTTAACTAGTGTGAAATATAAAAGGGGAAAACCATAAGCATTGCGAGTATAGTGTTGAGTGTGCCATGGCGGATCTGAAGGTGCAAACCGGACAAAGGAAACTTCACAACCAATGTTTGCTTTCAACTAACAAGTGATGGACAAGAAATCAGATTAAAGCAGTGGCGATCTATTTTCTTGCTGCGATAGATAAATTGAGCAGATACGAAAGAGTACCGCCTCTGGTGCGGCACCGTGTATGCATCTGCTGAGAATTTGATGGTGCTGCGGTAGCGATGGCTGTCGGTGGCGTGGAAGCAGATCTAGGAGGGTAGACGGTGGCGGCGGGGCACGGTGGACAGGACGGTCGTGGGAGCGGAGCCGGCAAGGTGGACGACAACGGGGATGAAGCGAGAGGACAGGATGCAAGGATCCCGGTTCGAAGCCGTGGATGAGAGAGGTCGATCTCTTGTAATGGCCGACGGCGTCGGGGTATCAACTCCGGCATGGTGGAGGATGACGGCGGTGGCTGGGGTGGCGGACGAAGGAGGCTAGGGTGGAGAGGGTGTTTTGGTGCCCACGGAGTACGAATGGGGAAATGGAGGGAGAGAGGAAGGGGGGAACCATGTCTTCAGGGCGCGCTTGTCTCTAATGCGAGGAAATTTACAAACTTAGTCCCCGTTTAAAATTTCCTACATCACAACAATATTAGTTGGTTGGGGATAGGATGGTAATCTCGCATACACCGAATATTTGCCGACGAGAGTTTGTTTTTGGCGCCCACCGTGTATGAATCGGGGAGGAAGTCGATTTCAGCCAAGGAGACACTGTGTTTTGGCGCCCACCATGTATGAATCCGGGTGAGAGGCGGTTATGTCATGTTTGAGTGAAATTACAAACCTACCCCTATCAAAACCTATATAAATCGAGCTGGTAGGCTTTCCGTGGTAGGGATAGGCAGTAATTTCCATCTCGCAGATTTTGGTTTCGGGCGGTTACTACGACTTTCCCTGCTTCGTTCAAATTTTTGCAGAGCAAGAGTGCACGTTTACCATGCCAACTCAATTTGAATCCAGTTTGTATTCTATTTTTGTTCAGGCAGGATCCATTTTTGATTGGAATAAAATTCTATATACATCATTTTTTATATATATACTTTCAAAATCACATCAAAGAATTTTGCTCCTTTATGTATAATATGATTTACAAATACAATGATCTCATAGCCCAGGCATTGAACCGGTGCGCCGGCCAATAGGGCCCCACTCGCTGTAGGCCCGGCTGAACATGCCTCCTCGCCGCATGCAATCGGCTTCAGACTGCCCCGCCTGCCTCCATTGAATCCGCGTGTGTGCCGGCAACACGTCCTTCTGCGAGCCATCCGGCATTTTAGAACACAAAAAATGACCAAAATATAATTAATTACGCATGGTCTAGACTTGTTGTGCTTGCAGTGGTAGTAGGAACTAGAGGTTTTTCTTTAATTATAACTCTCCTCACATTTTTTGGCTTTGAAGTGAATCATGGTTGTGGACATTATCTATGAATGTGTAGATATCTGTGAACATGAGTTTGATGTGGAAGTTGAACTTGGAATGTCGGGCTTGCGTGTGAACTATACCATGTCCAATGCTTCGTCTGTTATTGTTTGGAAAAGTAATTGTTGTTATTACATGACCCGAAAAAAATTATTTTGTGCCACATCAGTAGATGCACGAACATCACCACAGGCATACTGACTGGATAAACATTTGAACCTAGCTATTATGAAGGAAATTTTGTATTGACAACAGTTTTAGATAGCAGGAGATGCCTAGCCTGCTCTGCCTCTGCTAGCTTATTTCTGGCTTCTTCCATCTCTTCTTTGGCTTGGGTGAAGAGAGCATCTGATTGCTCCTTTCGCTTCTTCAGGAACTCAGCTGCATTCTCAAGGGCTGCTGCACGCTTTCTTCCAGCCTTTACTAGAGCCACGAGGACACGAACAGCTGACGGCTCCACCTGGCTTGTGTGTAATCCAGCATCATCTGGGAATTTGCACCTTGTGTCTAATCCAGCATCATTAGGGAACTCGCACCATGTGTGTAATCCAGCCTCATTTTGGAAACATGATCTCGAGGTTGACCTGTTGGGGAACGCAGTAATTTCAAAAAAAAATCCTACGCACACGCAAGATCCATCTAGGTGATGCATAGCAACGAGAGGGGAGAGTGTTGTCCATGTACCCTCGTAGACCGTAAGCGGAAGCGTTTTGACAACGCGGTTGACGTAGTCGTACGTTTTCACGATCCGACCGATCCACGCACCGAAGGTACGGCACCTCCGCGATCTACACACGTTCAGTTCGGTGACGTCCCATGAACTCACGATCCAGCTGAGTGTCGAGGGAGAGCTTCGTCAGCACGACGGCGTGATGACGGTGATGATGAAGCTACCGGCGCAGGGCTTCGCCTAAGCACTACGACGATATGACCGAGGTGGATTATGGTGGAGGGGGGCACCGCACATGGCTAAGGGATCAATGATCAACTTGTGTGTCTATGGGGTGCCCTCTGGCCACGTATATAAAGGATGGAGGTAGGAGGAGGCCGGCCCTCATAGGGCGCGCCCAAAGTGTGGAGTCCTACTAGGACTCCCTAGTCCTAGTAGGATTCCACCTCCCACATGGAATAGGAAAAAGGGAAGGGAGAAGGAGAAGGAAGGAAGGGGCACCCCCTTTCCCTAGTCCAATTCGGACCAGTCCATGGGGAAGGGGCGCGGCCACCTGATGTCTACTACACAACCTTCTTCTTGTAGACGTTGTTGGGCCTCCAAGTGTAGAGGTTTGTAGGACAGTACCAAATTTCCCTCAAGTGGATGACCTAAGGTTTATCAATCCGTAGGAGGCATAGGATGAAGATGGTCTCTCTCAAGCAACCCTGCAACCAAATAGCAAAGAGTCTCTTGTGTCCCCAACACACCCAATATAATGGTAAATTGTATAGGTGCACTAATTCGGCGAAGAGATGGTGGTACAAGTGGTATATGGATAGTAGATAATAGTTTTTGTAATCTGAAAGTATAAAAACAGCAAGGTAACTAATGGTAAAAGTGAGCATAAACGGTATTGCAATGATAGGAAACAAGGCCTAGGGTTCATACTTTCACTAGAGCAAGTCCTGTCAACAATGATAACATAATTGGATCACATAACTATCCCTCAACATGCAACAAAGTGTCACTCCAAAGTCACTAATAGCGGAGAACAAATGAAGAGATTATGGTAGGGTACGAAACCACCTCAAAGTTATTATTTCCAATCAATCCGTTGGGCTATTCCTATAAGTGTCACAAACATCCCTAGAGTTCGTACTAGAATAACACCTTAAGACACAAATCAACCAAAACCCTAATGTCACCTAGATACTCCAATGTCACCTCAAGTATCCGTGGGTATGATTATATGATATGCATCATACAATCTCAGAATCATCTATTCAACCAACACAAAGGACCTCAAAGAGTGCCCCAAAGTTCTACCGGAGAATCACGACGAAAACGTGTGCCAACCCCTATGCATAGGTTCATGGGCGGAACCCGCAAGTTGATCACCAAAACATACATCAAGTGAATCACGTGATATCCCATTGTCACCACAGATATCCACGGCGAGACATACATCAAGTGTTCTCAAATCTTTAAAGACTCAATCCGATAAGATAACTTCAAAGAGGAAAATCAATCCATTACAAGAGAGTAGAGGGGGGAAGAAACATCATAGGATCCAAATATAATAGCAAAGCTCGTGATACATCAAGATCGTATCACCTCAAGAACATGAGAGAGAGAGAGAGATCAAACACATAGCTACTGGTACATACCCTCAGCCCCGAGGGAGAAATACTCCCTCCTCGTCATGGAGAGCACCGGGATGATGAAGATGGCCACCAGAGAAGGATTCCCCCTCCGGCAGGGTGCCGGAACGGGTCTAGATTGGTTTCCGGTGGCTACGGAGGCTTCTGGCGGCGGAACTCCCGATCTAATCTCTGTTCTGGAAGTTTTAGGATACGTAGGTATATATGGGTGCAGGAAGTACGTCGGTGGAGCTTCGGGGGGCCCATGAGGCAGGGGGCGCGCCCTAGGGGGGTGGGCGCGCCCCCCACCCTCGTGGGCACCTCCCTTCTCTCCTGACGTGGCGTCCAAGTCCATTTGGTAGCTTTCCTTCCAAAAATAACTTCTCCAGTTGATTTCGTTCCGTTTCGGCTCCGTTTGATATTCCTTTTCTTCGAAACACTAAAATAGGCAAAAAAAATAGCAAATCTGGGCTGGGCCTCCGGTTAATAGGTTAGTCCCAAAAATAATATAAAAGTGGATAATAAATCCCAATATTGCCCAAAACAATAGATAACATAGCATGGAGCAATCAAAAATTATAGATACGTTGGAGACGTATCAAGCATCCCCAAGCTTAATTCCTGCTCGTCCTCGAGTAGGTAAATGATAAAAGAAAGAATTTTTGATGTGGAATGCTAGTTGGCATAATTTCAATGCAATTCTTCTTAATTGTGGTATGAATAATCAGATCCGAAAGATTCAAGACAAAAGTTCATATTGACATAAAAATGATAATACTTCAAGCATACTAACTAAGCAATTATGTCTTCTCAAAATAACATGGCCAAAGAAAGTTCATCCCTACAAAATCATATAGTTTAGTCATGTTTCATTGTCGTCACACAAGAATGCTCTCATCATGCACAACCCTGATGACAAGCCAAGCAATTGTTTCATACTTTAGTAATCTCAAACTCATAAACTTTCACGCAATACATGAGCGCGAGCCATGGATATAGCACTATGGGTGGAATAGAATATAATGAGGGGGGTTATGTGGAGAAGACAAAAAGGAGAAAGTCTCACATCAACGAGGCTAATCAATGGGCTATGGAGATTCCCACCGATTGATGTTAATGCAATGAGTAGGGATTGCCATGCAACGGATGCACTAGAGCTATAAATGTATGAAATCTCAACAAAAGAAACTAAGTTGGTGTGCATCCAACTTGCTTGCTCACGAAGACCTAGGGCACTTGAGGAGGCCCATTGTTGGAATATACAAGCCAAGTTCTATAATGAAAAATTACCACTAGTATATGAAAGTGACAAAACAAGAGACTCTCTACTATGAAGATCATGGTGCTACTTTGAAGCACAAGTGTGGTAAAAGGATAGTAGCATTGTCCCTTCTCTCTTTTTCTCTCATTTTCATTTTTTTGGCCTTCTCTTTTTTTATGGCCTTTCTCTTTTTTGGGGGCCCTTCTCTTTTTTTATGGCCTTTCTCTTTTTTATTTTTTTATTTATTCCTCACTTGGGACAATGCTCTAATATTGATGATCATCACACTTCTATTTATTTACAACTCAATGATTACAACTCGATACTAGACCAAAGATGACTCTATATGAATGCCTCCGACGGTGTACCAGGATATGCAATGAACCAAGAGTGACATGTATGAAAGAATTATGAACGGTGGCTTTTCCACAAATACTATGTCAACTACATGATCATGCTAAGCAATATGACAATGATGAATGTGTCATGATGAACGGAATGATGGAAAGTTGCATGGCAATATATCTCGGAATGGCTATGGAAATGCCATAATAGGTAGGTATGGTGGCTGTTTTGAGGAAGATATAAGGAGGTTTATGTGTGAAAGAGCGTATCATATCACGGGGTTTGGATGCACCGGCGAAGTTTGCACCAACTCTCAATGTGAGAAAGGGCAATGCACGGTACCGAAGAGGCTAGCAATGATAGAAGGGTGAGAGTGTGTATAATCCATGGACTCAACATTAGTCATAAAGAACTCACATACTTATTGCAAAAATCTACAAGTCATCAAAAACCTCGGTACTACGTGCATGCTCCTAGGGGGATAGATTGGTAGGAAAAGACCATCGCTCCTCCCCGACCGCCACTCATAAGGAAGAAAATCAAATAACACCTCATGTTTCAAATTTATTACATAACATTTACCATACGTGCATGCTACGGGACTTGCAAACTTCAACACAAGCATTTCTCAATTTCACAACTACTCAACTAGCACGACTTTGATATTATTACCTCCATATCTCAAAACAATCATCAAGCATCAAACTTATCTTAGTATTCAATACTCTATATGAAAGTTTTTACTAATCTTGTATACCTAGCATATTAGGATTTTAAGAAAATACCATGCTATTTAAGACTCTCAAAATAATCTAAGTGAAGCATGAGAGTTCATCTATTTCTTCAAAATAAAACTACCACCATGCTCTAAAAGATATAAGTGAAGCACTAGAGCAAATTACAAACTACTCCGAAAGATATAAGTGAAGATCAATGAGTAGTTGAATAATTATGCAACTATGTGAAGACTCTCTAACATTTAAGAATTTCAGATCTTGTTATTTTATTCAAACAGCAAGCAAAGCAAAATAAAATGACATTCTAAGAATGGCAAACATCGTGTGAAGAAGCAAAAACTTAGGATCAACTGAAACTAACCGATAGTTGTTGAAGAAGAAAGGTGGGATGCCAACCGGGGCATCCCCAAGCTTGAGCTTTTGTGTCTCCTTAATTCCTCTCATATCACGGTCTCCCTAAATCTCAAAAGCTTCATCCACACAAAACTCAACAAGGACTCGTGAGATAAGTTAGTATAAACCATTGCCAAAACCTTATCATACTCTACTATAGCAAATCCCTAAAATTATTATTCAACATTTCATACTAAATGCCTCTGCATATTTAATAGTCCTATCCTCCAATAGAATCATTAAAGAAGCAAACATATGCAAACAATGCAAACATAACAGCAATCTGCCTAAACAGGATAGTCTGTAAAGAATGCAGCAACATCCATACTTCCCTAGCTCCAAAAATTATGAAATAAAATCCCCACTGTAGTAAATTTATCAGAGATTAATATGCAAAAGGTTTCAACATTTTATCACATTCTGAATTTTCTAGGGAATTATTGCAACAGCAGTAAACTTTCTGTTTTCAAACAGCAACATGTGGACTTGTAACATAGGCATAGTAAAGGCTATCAATGCCACTTTTATTGAAATAAAAGATGCAAAACATTGTTCTAAATAACAGCATTCAAATCCTAACAAAATAAATTGACGCTCCAAGCAAAACACATATCATGTGGCGAATAAAAATATAGCTCCAAGTAAAGTTACCGATGAACGAAGACGAAAGAGGGGATGCCTTCCGGGGCATCCCCAAGCTTAGGCTCTTGGTTGTCCTTGAATATTACCTTGGGGTGCCTTGGGCATCCCCAATATTAGGCTCTTTCCACTCCTTATTCCATAGTCCGTCGAATCTTTACCCAAAACTCGAAAACTTCACAACACAAAACTTAACAGAAAACTCGTAAGCTCCGTTAGTATAAGAAAATAAATCACCACTTCAAGATACTGTAATGAACTCATTATTTATTTATATTGGTGTTAAACCTACTGTATTCCAACTTATCTATGGTTTATAAACTATTTTACTAGCCATAGATTCATCAAAATAAGCAAACAACACACGAAAAACAGAATCTGTCAAAAACAGAACAGTCTGTAGTAATCTGGATCAAACGTATACTTCTGGAAATCATAAAATTCTCAAATAAATTGCTGGACCTGAGGAATTTATCTATTAATCATCTTCAAAAATAATTAACTAAATAAAACTCTCCAAATAAAAATGTCAGTAATTCTTGTGAGCCTAAAGTTTCTGTTTTTTACAGCATGATCATAAAGACTTCACCCAAGTCTTCCCAAAGGTTCTACTTGGCACAAACACTAATTAAAAGCATAAAACCACATATAAACAGAGGCTAGATGAATTATTTATTACTAAACAGGAACAAAAAGCAAGGGATAAAAATAAAGTTGGGTTGCCTCCCAACAAGCGCTATTGTTTAAAGCCCCTAGCTAGGCATGATGATTTCAATGATGCTCATATAGAAGATAAGAATTGAAACATAAAGATAGCATCATGAAGAATATGACTAGCACATTTAAGTCTAACCCACTTCCTATGCATAGGGATTTTGTGAGCAAACAACTTATGGGAACAATAATCAACTAGCATAGGAAGGCAAAACAAGCATAACTTCAAAACTTTAAGCACATAGAGATGAAACTTGATATTAATGCAATTCCTACAAGCATATGTTCCTCCCTCATAATAATTTTCAGTAGCATCATGAATGAATTCAACAATATAACCAGCACCTAAAGCATTCTTTTCATGATCTACAAGCATAGAAATTTTATTACTCTCCACATAAGCAAATTTCTTCTCATTCGGAATAGTGGGAGTATCATAAGAAACTCGAATACTATAAATTTTTTCCACATTAAAAGAGTAATGTTCAGAAAAGGGGTAACCATAATCATGACAAGTTCTATAAATATAATCACTACTTTTTATAGCATAAGTATCATCACAATAATCATCATAGGTAGGAGGCATGCTATCATCATTATAAATTTGCATATCAAATCTTGGGAGACTAAAAATATCATCTTCATTACACGTAGCATCCCCAAGCTTGGGACAAACATTAATTGCAGCAAATATATTCTCAAATATGTCATCCTCATCAAACATAGCTTTCCCAAGCTTGGGTCTTTTCATATCATAAGCATAATCACTCTCATCATTAATAGTATGGATAGCACCAATAGTATAGCAATTATCATATTCTTCCAAGCAAGTGCCAAAAAGATTTTCAAGATCATAAGAAGTATCATTATCTTCCACAATTATATTTTCATGAGGCACAATAGTAATATGAGCAGAATTATTTGGGAGAGATATCTTCTTACCTCTCTTCCTTTTTCTTTTCTTCTTCACCACATCATGTGTGGGTTCAATCCTCTTTTTGGAGCTCCTTATTAATGAGATTGGTTGAATAGGAGGCTCCTCCTCGTTACCTGATTCATCATAAGAAATAATAGGAGGATATTGGGAAGTCTCTTCCCTTTCATTAGTATTCTCTTAATCCTCTATTTGTTTTCTTTTCTTTATGTAGTTGGCAATATAAGGATTTTCAATACAATTCACCGCACAATACATATAAATTTCCTCTAGATCAAATCCAAGAAGTTTATAACGGGCAAATTCTAGAAGATAATTAGTTATACGTTTCATTTCTTCGTAACCCATAAGCAAACTAAGTTCATTATGATGTGCAAGGGAAATCAAGTCATCACAATTTTTGGACACGATACGATCATGAAACAATTTGCGTTGTGTATTGAAATGATCATGTTCATTGCAGAGCTCACAAGTATGGCCAATATAATTTAAATTTTCAGCACATTCATCTAGACTTTCTTGCAACAATTTAGTTTCTAAGTACTTATGCCTCTTGCAATATCTATCTTCCCTATTTGGTGTGTTCGTACAAACCCAATGTACTCCACAAAAATTGACATGTTTATAGGAGACATCATCACTAGTGCAATCATCATTAGTATCCTGGATATTCAAAGAATTCGTACTAACAACATTGCAATCATGCTCATCATTCAAAGATTTAGTGCCAAACATTTTAATACATTCTTCTTCTAGCACTTGAGCACAATTATCGGAATCCTTATTTTCATGATAGATATTAAAAAGATGAAGCATATGAGGTAACCTTAATTCCATTTTTTTTGGTACTTTTCTTTTATAAACTAAACTAGTGCCAAAACAAGAAACAAAGAGATTTGATTGCAAGATCTAAAGATATACCTTCAAGCGCTAACCTCCTCGGCAACGGTGCCAGAAAATAGCTTGATGTCTACTACACAACCTTCTTCTTGTAGACGTTGTTGGGCCTTCAAGTGCAGAGGTTTGTAGGACAGTAGCAAATTTCCCTCAAGTGGATGACCTAAGGTTTATCAATCTGTAGGAGGCATAGGATGAAGATGGTCTCTCTCAAGCAACCCTACAACCAAATAACAAAGAGTCTCTTGTGTCCCCAACACACCCAATACAATGGTAAATTGTATAGGTGCACTAGTTCGGCGAAGAGATGGTGATACAAGTGGTATATGGATAGTAGATAATAGTTTTTGTAATCTGAAAGTATAAAAACAGCAAGGTAACTAATGGTAAAAGTGAGCATAAACGGTATTGCAATGATAGGAAACAAGGCCTAGGGTTCATACTTTCACTAGTGCAAGTCCTCTCAACAATAATAACATAATTGGATCACATAACTATCCCTCAACATGCAACAAAGAGTCACTCCAAAGTCACTAATAGCGGAGAACAAACGAAGAGATTATGGTAGGGTACGAAACCACCTCAAAGTTATTATTTCCAATCAATCCGTTGGGCTATTCCTATAAGTGTCACAAACAGCCCTAGAGTTCGTACTAGAATAACACCTTAAGACACAAATCAACCAAAACCCTAATGTCACCTAGATACTCCAATGTCACCTCAAGTATCCGTGGGTATGATTATACGATATGCATCACACAATCTCAAAATCATCTATTCAACCAACACAAAGGACCTCAAAGAGTGCCCCAAAGTTCTACCGGAGAATCACGACGAAAACGTGTGCCAACCCCTATGCATAGGTTCATGGGAAGAACCCACAAGTTGATCACCATAACATACATCAAGTGAATCACGTGATATCCCATTATCACCACAGATATCCACGGCAAGACATACATCAAGTGTTCTCAAATCTTTAAAGACTCAATCCGATAAGATAACTTTAAAGGGGAAAATCAATCCATTACAAGAGAGTAGAGGGGGTAAGAAACATCATAGGATCCAAATATAATAGCAAAGCTCGTGATACATCAAGATCGTATCACCTCAAGAACACAAGAGAGAGAGAGATCAAACACATAGCTACTGGTACATACCCTCAGCCCCGAAGGAGAACTTCTCCCTCCTTGTCATGGAGAGCACTGGGATGATGAAGATGGCCATCGAAAAAGTATTCCCCCTCTGGCAGGGTGCCGGAACGGGTCTAGATTGGTTTTCGGTGGCTACGGAGGCTTCTGGCGGCGGAACTCCCGATCTAATCTCTGTTCTGGAAGTTTTAGGATACGTAGGTATATATGGGTGCAGGAAGTACGTCGGTGGAGCTTCGGGGCCCCATGAGGCAGGGGGCGCGCCCTAGGGGGGTGGGCGCACCCCCCACCCTCGTGGGCACCTCCCTTCTCTCCTGACATGGGGTCCAAGTCCATCCGGTAGCTTTCCTTCCAAAAATAACTTCTCCAGTTGATTTCGTTCCTTTTCGACTCCGTTTGATATTCCTTTTCTTCGAAACACCGAAATAGGCAAAAAAGAGCAAATCTGGGCTGGGCCTCCGGTTAATAGGTTAGTCCCAAAAATAATATAGAAGTGGATAATAAAGCCCAATATTGCCCAAAAACAGTAGATAACATAGCGTGGAGCAATCAAAAATTATAGATACGTTGGAGACGTATCACCACCCTTGAGGCCTTTCTCTCCTTTCACGTATGGCCCATTAAGGCCCAATACATTACTCTCCGGTACTCCAAAAAATGCCCGAATCACTCGGAACCTTTCCGATGTCCAAATATAGCCTTCCAATATATCGATCTTTACGTCTCGACCATTTCGCGACACCTCGTCATGTCCCCGATCTCATCCGGGACTCCGAACAAACTTCGTTCATCAAATCACATAACTCATAATACAAATCATCACAGAACGTTAAGCGTGCGGACCCTACGGGTTCGAGAACTATGTAGACATGACCGAGACTCATCTTCAGTCAATAACAAATAGCGGAACCTGGATGCTCATATTGGTTCCTACATATTCTACGAAGATCTTTATCGGTCAAACCGCATAACGATATACGTTGTTCCCTTTGTCATCGGTATGTTACTTGCCCGAGATTCGATCATCGGTATCTCAATACTTAGTTCAATCTCGTTACCGGCAAGTCTCTTTACTCGTTCCGTAATGCATCATCCCATAACTAACTCATTAGTCACATTGCTTGCAAGGCTTATAGTGATGTGCATTACCAAGAGGGCCCAGAGATACCTCTCTGATACTCGGAGTGACAAATCCTAATCTTGGTCTATACCAACTCAACAAACACCATCGGAGACACCTATAGAGCATCTTTATAATCACCCAGTTACGTTGTGACGTTTGATAGCACACAAGGTGTTCCTCCGGTATTCGGGAGTTGCATAATCTCATAGTCTGAGGAACATGTATAAGTCATGAAGAAAGCAGTAACAATGAAACTGTAACGATCATCGTGCTAAGCTAACGGATGGATCAAGTCAATCACATCATTCTCTAATGATGTGATCCCGCTTATCAAATGACAACTCTTTGTCCATGGCTAGGAAACTTAACCATCTTTGATTAATGAGCTAGTCAAGTAGAGGCATACTAGTGACACTCTGTTTGTTTATGTATTCACACATGTACTAAATTTCCGGTTAATACAATTCTAGCATGAATAATAAACATTTATCATGATATAAGGAAATATAAATAACAACTTTATTATTGCCTCTAGGGCATATTTCCTTCATCACCATACTTCCCTCCTTGCAGGAACTGCATCCTGACATGAAGTTACTTCTTTTTTAGATCAATACTCAGAGCAACCCAGATCCATTTAGTAGAAGCCAGATAAACAGGACTCGCAGAAGTGAATTCAAAAGGAAAAATATAAAAATAGACTACAAGGTGAGAGCACCGACTTCCTACATCAAGCTAAAAACGAAAGCATTAGGAGGATTAAGACTCTTCTTATTACACATCGAAGAACACGAGGCTAATAGAAACAGAAACTACAACATATACACATCGAAAAACACGAGGCTAAACGAAAGTAATTGAAAGGGTGTTACTTACCAAAGCTCGTTTTACAAGTTCGGTGCAGCTCCTCTTTAACTTGCCACGCTCCTTGAAGATGTCCCCAATATCCCGTGTTTGGTCTTCATTGCTCCTCTGCATGTTCGCACTCGTGGTTTTAAAATCTCAACATGGCAAGAAAAATATACTACTAGTAATACTCACGCATCTTGTGGGCAACATTAAAGCACTCGTCTGCCATGTTAGAGCATCTCCAACAGAAGCGCAACACGCGGAGCTTTAAAAAAATGTTTACAGTGCTGAGATCGAGAAGTAAAGGTAGAGAGTAGAGACTAGAGAGTAGAGGATAGTTCTCAGCATGGATATAGCATAGATAGATAAAAAATAGATAGTTCAACTACTCCTCCTCGTCCGACTCCTCCTCAGTGATGTCCTCCTCTGGCGTCTCAATGTAGGCGTGAAGATACCGATCGTCGTCGGATTCCCAGGGCGACGCTGCTCCTAGCCTCATGTTGAATTGAGTGTCCGCTTTTCGCGTACGCTTGTCCTCGCGATAGGCAGCTCACTCCGCCCTCCTATTCTCCCTCTCCGCCCTCCTTTGTGTGTGGAACTCGCGCTCGTTGATGATGTCCCGCGGGAAGCATTGGCGCCACAATGCTATGGCTTCCTCGTCCATCTTGGCGATGCCGAGACGATGCTCCCGCCTCCAGTTTTCGCGACGATCCTCGTCGGTGATAAGCCGCGGCAGAGGCGCGAGCTCCTACGCCCGCTCCCGCGTTGGCATATTGGGGAAGTTCAATGTTCTATGAGGCCACCGGAGGCGCCATGCCGCCGCGTCGTACGCGCGGGCGGCCTCGTTGGCGGTGTCAAAATTGCCGAGGCCAGGCGCATCCCGCGAAACCGGATCACGGCGGAGAAGCCGCCGGAGGGGCGCGCGCGGACGCCACGGTATCCCCAAGTTTCTTGGCGACGCGGCAGCATGGTGGCGCAACAGCGACGAGGCGAGAAAGAGTGGGGAGAGAGCGGTGGCAAGGCACAGAGCGGTGGGAGGGCGTTGGATTTTATAAAGCGCGTCAGACGCCGCGCGCCAAAACTAGCGCGCGCCCGGCCAATTTTTCCCGTGCGCGCGTGATCCTTTCCCGACGTCCCTGCTATCTCTACTCTCTTCTCTACTATTATATTCATTTTATATTTAATATTTATCTCTACTTCTCTACTCTCTACTTTTTTTCTTTTAAAAAATAGAGTTGGTGATGATGGTGTGCCTGCCATCCTGCAATATAGGTCGTCCGATTTATATCCGACAGATAGGAAGGAAACTATGGCAATTTTGTAGAAAGATACTCACACCCCTCTCCAGATTTGCAAATAAGGCCTTTCCTCGTTCATCCATTTCTCCCACAAGATAAACTACTCATACAATGCATATTGATGCGTGCAACGCATGGGCACCTTACTAGTTCTAAAAAACTTTTCATCATTTGCCACACTACTGGTTGCAGATGAAGAACCTTGCCGGGGTGCTGATCCACGGACACCTATGGGACCAGCGGACCGGGTCCCTTTCGGTTCGGCGGGGGCGGAGGTCGCGCAAAGAGCAGATCGAGGCGAAGCACGCGGGCGATTTACCCAGGTTCGGGCCGCACGGATGCGTAAAACCCTACTCCTGCTTTGTGGTTTGGTATTGATTTCTAGCTCGGGAGCGCGGAGTGCTACAGTACACACCAGCAGCTAGCAGGACCGAGCGTGAGTGTTCGAACTGGCTCCCCTCCCCCCCCCCCGTTGCACACGGGCCTCCTTTTATATGCTCAAGGGGTTACCGACATATGGCAACGGAGGTAAAGGGCAAAAATGGAAAGGTGCTGTGGTAGGTACAGCTACCTGCTACAGTGTTATCATACCTAACCCTGACGGCAGGGGACAAGGGCATTAATTGCCCGTCTGTGTCGCCTAAACAGTACCGAAAGGGACCGCTAGGGACGCCACCGTTTGCCACGATGGTTATCTTGTCAGCGCCTGCTTGCCACCTCGCACCCCTAGCTGCACAGCCTCCTGCCACGTGCGCTCGGGAGGGTCCTGGAGCGACACGTTGGCAGGTGTGCTGGAGCGCGGGCACGAAGTGGGGGTTTCCCGCGGCAAGCTCCTTGCCGCGGTCGTCTCGTCTTGTCGTGTTCGGGAGCTTGTCGCTCACCGGGTCTTGCCGGGACGCGTGGCGCGTCGCGGCAAGTTCCTTGGAATGCCTTAGTGGCCTTCCCGGCAAGCTCCTCTTGCCGGGGCCTTGGTTTGAGTACTTTGTTCTTGAATGGTCTTCAAAGTAGCCGCGGAGGGTCTTGGCGGTCACTCGGCAAGCCTTGCCGCGGGATGCTGCGACTGCCCGTGCACAAGTTCGGGATACTAGGGTACCCCTACTCTAGTACACCGACAGGAGCCCCCGGGCCTGGGCCAGACACGGTGCCGAGCGCTGTTGGGCCAGGCCCAAAACAGGGCACGGGCACGCGCGGCCTAGGTTACGCCATATCTTCACTCCGTATCCACCGCGCCCTCCCCGAACGGCACGCGTTGAATGCGGCGTCGTGGGCGAGATCGTGGGTGGTTATTTTATTCGGAAATGCGGAACGTCCGCCCCCTCCCCCTTTATAAGCAGGGAAAGGGGCAGTTCGCACATTCGCCCGTTGCTGTTTCCAATCTCAGAAATCTCCGCCGCTCCCTGCCTTCCCAAAGCTGAGAGAGAGAGAGCAGCGCTCCGCCCCCATCGCCACTAGCACCACCAACGCCGTCGACCTCCTCCACTACTTCCGCCATGGCTCCAAAAGCCGACAAGGGGAAGGCCGTGAAGTCGACCGAGGCGCAGCGGCTCGCGGCGCTGCGGAAGGAGCGGGCAGTTTTCCCCCCCAAGCTTGCCGCGAAGGAGCTGAGGGAGAGTACTACCTCTTCTGGTCGGCGGAGACGCGCGCGCATCCGCGCACAAAGGTACTCCCCGCCATTGCTTGGAAGAAGGCTCCGAACGGATACCCCTTCTTCGCTCTGTTCTTCTACTGCGGGCTCTGCCCGCCCTTCTCTGATTTCTTCTGCGACATCATGAACACCTATGGATTCCATCTCCTTGACTTCACCCCCAACGCCGTCCTGACAATGGCAGTTTTCGCACACCTCTGCGAAAACTTTGTCGGAGTCCTTCCCAACGTAGCCCTCTTCCGCCACTTTTTCATACCCCGAGTAGAGAGAGGAGAGAGAGCCTCTATCCGGCGGGATTGCCTGGATCTCAAGGGCCGGCAAGAAGGAGACCTATCTGGATGGAGAGTTCCGCGGCAAGTGGGAGGAGTGGAGAGCGGATTGGTGCTGGGTTGACGAAGAGGATCCGCAGCCATTCACCGCCCAGCACAAAACCCCAGTAGCACGCGGCGGCGATTGGAGCGACATGGCTCCGGAGGACGCCAGGCTGAAGATTGCCATTACCAGGATCCTGCGCCTGAGGTTTGCCGGGCTTACTGTTGGCGCTGCTGGCGCAGACTTCCTTCGCCGCCGAATCGCCCCCTTGCAGGAACAGGGGAGGCCCACTTGGGAGTTCAAGAACGCGGCAGACATCATGAGGCTGCGGCCAGGCCTCAATTACAACTTCACAGTCCTGGAGCTCGATGCGATGCTGCAGGAGCTGTTCAGATATGACTCCCAGCATCCTGAGGTGTTCAGGTTGCCGGGGGGCGTCGTGCCTTTGTGCAACAATTCCGAGCTCGACCGCATCCGGGCAATGATGCCGGAGTGCGACTCACACGGGATTGTGCCAACTTGGCAGGAGCCCGCAGACGAGGTCGTGCAGCAATTCTTCGACGAATTGGTGGAAGTGCCAATCCGCCTCGACGAGAAGGACGGCCTCACCCGCGACACCACGGATGCCGAGATGGCGCTCATCGCCACTAGGCTGGAGGAGGTAGCGGCAGCCGCAGCCGCGAGCGAGTTCGGGTTCACTGCGGAGGAGGCCGACGCAGCAGAAGCGGCAAGCCGTGCCGAGCGAGGGGAGCCTGCCGGCAAGAAGGGGCTTGCCGGGCAGGACGCCGAGCCGAGCGAGCCCGCCAGGGACACGAGCGGCTCGTTGCAAATCGACTCTTCTTCCACCTTGTCTTCAGACAGCCCACCAGAAGCAGAGCCTCCGGCCCCACCAAGAAGGCGCCTCCGCAAGGTTGGCGATGTGGCGGAGCGGCAAGCGGGCCAACAGTCGCCACGCCGCGTGACACGCTCGACCACGGCAAACACCGTTGCCGCAGGAGCGCCTCATGCTTCGACGGCAACCGGAGCGGAGTCTAGCCAGACCACCGCTTCAGCCCCTGCCTCTACTCACGCCGCGCCAACAGCCGGAGCGGGGTCGTCTCAGACCGCCGCCACTGCTCCCGGTAAGCGGCTGAGGGAAGCTTCTCCTCTGCCTCCTCGCGCCGGGCGCGTGCCGGGCTTCGACTTCTCCGCGTTAAGCTCCGACGAGGAAGAAGAGGAAGAGTAAGCTCCTCTTGTTGTACTTGCATTTCTTCAAATCTTGCTGTTTGCTTTGTTTCTCACTTGCTTTTCCCTGAATCTGTCTCTCGTTAGGACTCTGGCCCAGAGAGCGGAAAAGAGAGCCAAGGCCCCGGTGATCATTGTCGAGGACGAGCCCGCTGCGACAGCAGGAGGCGCGCCCGAGACAGGCTTGCCGGACCAGGCGACTTTCCTCCACGGCAGTCCCCAGCGTAAGTGTGTGAATTATTTTTCGCGGCGAGGCGCGCATGGGTACTTGTCTTTGCTGATATTTGCTTGTCGACTTGTGTAGGAGCCGAGCAGCCCCACCAGGAGCCAAGGGAGAATCCCCCGACAAGGGAGAATTCTCCGGCAAGGGAAGGCTTCCCGGTGAGGGAGAAGTCTCCGGCAAGGGAGGGTTCTCCGGCGAGGGACAGCGCCAGCGGCCCCCCGACGACGGAGACCACGACCGCAGAGCCTGGTGCAGGTACTCCCCTTGCTTCAAAACTTCCCTTGGATCCTTCTTTTCTTGATCTTTATGAGTTTCTGCTGGATTCTGTTTGACTCTTCTCCCCTTTTTGGGCCGTCAGATCCATCCGCTGCGGGGCAGATGGAGACAGAGGTCGCCGCTAACGAGGCAACCGGTGGTGGCGATGCCGCTGGCGCAGAGGCCGCCAAGGCAAACGCCGCGGCAACTGGCGAGGGGTCCGGCGATCGTACTGACGGCCTTGAGGCCGTAGGAGCGCCGGGCGCTACACCGACTGCCGATCCGTCCGCCGCTGCCGCAGCACCAGGCTCCGGAGAGCCCCAGCCAGGCGTCTACCTGAAGGCCAGCGATGACGTCTTCATCAATCTTCCCTGGGCATCAAGCTCCAGAGCGCCGGTCGAGGGGGAGGTCTTCGACGGAGAGGTGCTCGCCTCCGCGGGGCTGAAGCTGGTCGACGCGCCAAGCGGCAGCAGCAACGAGCCCGAAGAAGAGCGGCTGCTGCGCAGGTTGATGTCGCTCTACCGCGCACGACAGGCCAAGCTGGAGTCCCGCGAGGCACTTGTCGCGAAGGCGGGGGCAGACATTGAAAAGCGCGCAGAAGAGCTCGGGGGTTTCCACCGGGAAGCCCTCCGATCCCTGGCGGAGGAGCGTGAGCGGCTCGTTGAAGCGCAGAAGGCCTTTCTCCTCGAGAAGGCTGAAGCCGAAGAGCGCCAGCGACTTGCCGCTGTGAAGCTAGCCGCGGAAGAGGGCGAGCTGGTGCAGCGGAAGGTCAATCTCGACGCCCACGAGGAGGAGCTTGCCTCGCGCGAGGAGAAGCTTGGTGGAGCCCTCAAGCAAGCGGAGGACGCTGCCGCCGCCGCCGAGGCCGCCAAGGAGGAGTTGAAGACGAAGGTGGCGCGGCTGGAGGCCGATCTCTCCGAGAAGGGCAAGGAGCTCAGCGTCGCCAAGGCCTCCAACGTGGATCTTGAGTTGAAGCTAACTACTTTGAACAAGACTCTGGACAGCGCCAAGAAGCGGGAGGCGGCCTTGAAGGAGGAGATCAAGGCCGACAAGGCGCTGCTGGAGAGCGCTGCCACCACCCAGAACACCTTCAGGGAGACTGTGGCGCTCTGGACGGAGAGCCTTGTGAACGCCGCCACGGACATCGACAAGGAGCTGGCGCAACTAGGGATAGAGGATCTCGGGTATTCCACCAACGACAACCTCCAACCCAGCGCCAAGCTCGTCCTGTTCTTCAAGGGTGTGGCGACGGCCCTTCAGCGACTCCGAGAGAGGATCCCCAAGCAACTAGCTGACGAGTCGCGCGAGATCTGCGCAGGAGCCCTGGAGAAAGTGTTGATGAAGGTGGCCTTCCGCAATCCGGGCCTCCGCCTCACCAACATCCTCAGGTCCTTGCCGCCCGAAGCTGATCTGGAGGAGCTCAAGGCCCTTGTCGCACCCATTATGGACAAGGTGAGCGGGATCAAGCGGGTCGAAGGCGATCGCGCAGATTAGGCCGCTCATTTCTTCTTTTCTTGTCGCTGCCCATTATGTCATGAAAACGATCCGTTAGAGCTGCGACAAGCTATCTTTGTAATATAACTTGATTCTGGGTAGCCATTGCAGTGTTATTCCCTCTACTTGACTCTTTGCTTTGTATGCTTTTACCCTACACTTTTTAGGGAACTTGCCGGTGCAGGCACCTGAGCCGCGAGCGCTGAGTGCGGAACGTCAGCAGCCTGCTGGCGGTGCCGCTACCGGCAAGAAACCTTGTCGCAACTAGTTGCAGCTCACTTAAGTTGCTGAGCGGACTCGAAGCAAAGTAAGGGCGCTAGCGGCTCACTTAAGTTGCTGAGCGGACTCGAAGCAAAGTAAGGGCGCTAGCAGCTCACTTAAGTCGTTGAGCGGACTCGAAACGAAGTAAGGGCGCAACTATCTACGAGTTGGTTCCTCCGCGCACAGGTTTTACATACAAAGCGCGGTCGTTCAAGGGAGATAACTTAAAATTTAAAAAAATTGATTGCTCGAACTTTGGCAACTTATCTTTTCTGTTGTTTGCTTCCCGGCAAGGCGAAATTCTTGGACGACGCCTGGTCCATACCCTTTTCTTCTCCTTGCGCGTCAAGGATGTACAGAAACTTGCCGGTTTCGTGGCTGCTCTCAGCAGGTTTATCTCTCGGTCTGCTGAGCGCGCCCTGTCGTTTTTCAAATTATTGAAAAAAGCAGGTCCAATGAAATGGACTCCGGAAGCGGAGGCTGCGCTGCAAGACCTGAAGAGATACCTGTCCTCCCCTCCAATACTTGTCGCACCTAAGCCACAAGAGAAGTTGCTGCTGTACATAGCGGCAACCAATCAAGTGGTTAGTGCTGCGTTAGTAGCGGAGAGGGAGGCAGATGATGAGCCAGCAACCGCGGCAAGCGCATCCAGCGACAGGCAGGGGGCTTCCCCGGCAAGCTCTGGTCCCGACAAAGATGGTTCTGCGCAGATGCATGACGAGATACACAAGAAAATGGTGCAGCGCCCAGTTTACTTTGTCAGTTCCCTTCTACAGGGGGCTAGGTCAAGGTACTCTGGTGTGCAAAAATTGCTTTTCGGCCTTCTCATGGCCTCGAGAAAGCTGCGCCATTACTTCCAAGCGCATGAGATCACAGTTGTCACTCGCTTTCCGCTGAAGAGGATACTGCAGAATCCAGAAGCGACAGGCAGGATTGTTGAGTGGGCACTGGAACTGTCGAGCTTTGGCCTCAAGTTTGAAAGCACTTCAACTATCCAGAGCAGAGCATTGGCAGAATTTATAGCAGAATGGACGCCAACACCAGATGAAGAAATTCCAGAAACAAGCATCCCCGACAAGGAAGCAAGCAAAGAGTGGCTGATGTACTTTGACGGTGCCTTTTCGCTGCAAGGCGTCGGCGCTGGTGTGCTGCTTATCGCGCCCACCGGAGAGCACCTCAAGTACATAGTCCAGATGCACTTTCCCAAGGAGCAAGCGACAAACAATACTGCAGAGTATGAGGGATTGCTTGCCGGTCTCAGGATCGCGGCAGACCTTGGGATCAAGAAGCTCATTGTCAGGGGTGACTCACAGCTTGTCGTCCGCCAAGTAAACAAGAATTATCAGAGTCCGTTGATGGAAGCTTACGTTGACGAAGTGAGAAAGCTAGAAGAGCGCTTTGACGGCCTACAAATGGAGCACGTTCCAAGAGCTCAGAACTCCATTGCTGACGGCCTGTCAAAGTGCGCCGCACTTAAGCTACCTGTGGAACCAGGGATCTTTGTGCACAAGCTGACTCAACCATCCGTAACACCATCAACTGGACAGAGCAAGAAGAGGAAGTTGATTCCTGGTGACTACCTGCCGGCAGAGCTTCCCGAAGCCGCCGCCAAGAAGGTCCCTAGGATCAACGCCAAAGGCGTTGAGGAGCAGTCTGCTCCGGCAAACCCTAGGGTTTGTTCCGTTGAAGCAGAAGCTCCCGATAAGTTTTGCTCCGGCAAGCTTGTCGGGGAACATCAAGCTCCGGCAGAGGTGCAGCTCCTCGCCGTAGAAGCGGACGTTCCCGCAGCAGCTGAGAACAACACCGAGAACACTGAGGAGCAAGATGCTCCGGCAAGCCCTAGGGTTTGTTCCGTTGAAGCAGAAGCTCCCGATGAGTTTTGCTCCGGCAAGCTTGTCGGGGAACGTCAAGCTCCGGCAGAGCTGCAGGTTCTTGCCGTAGAAGCGGATGTTCCCGCGGCGGCAGATTTGCCTTTAGTCCTTGTTGTTGAGCCACAAGCTCCAACATGGGCGCAGCAGATTGTCCGTTTCCTCCAGACAGGAGAACTTCCCGAAGAGCAAGAAGAAGCGGAAAGAGTAGCCCGGCAGTCAAGTATGTACCAGTTTGTCGACAAGGCACTATACAGAAGAAGACTCAACGGTGTGAAATTGAAGTGTATTCCCCGGGAAGACGGACAAAAGCTGTTGGCAGAGATACACGGAGGCATATGTGGTCACCACATTGGCGCAAAGAGCACTTGTCGGCAAAGCGTTCCGGCAAGGTTTCTTCTGGCCAACAGCCCTCCAGGATGCAACTGCACAAGTAACCAAGTGTGAAGCGTGCCAGTTCCATTCCAAGCAGATACACAGCCAGCTCAAGCTCTCCAGACGATCCCTTTATCCTGGCCATTTCGGTCTCTGGGGGCTTGACATCCTCGGCCCCTTTCCCCGAGCTATCGGGGACTTTGAGTACTTGTACGTCGCGATCGACAAGTTCACAAAGTGGCCGGAAGTGGAACCAGTGAGGAAGGTGACCGCACAGTCAGCCGTAAAGTTCTTCAGGTCGATTGTTTGCCGCTTCGGGATCCCTAACAGGATAATCACCGACAACGGTACACAATTCACAAGCCGCACCTTCATGCAATACGTCCAAGATCTTGGCGCCAAGATCTGCTTCGCTTCTGTTGCTCACCCGAGAAGCAACGGTCAAGCGGAGAGGGCAAATGCTGAAGTTCTGCGTGGGCTCAAGACCAGGACTTTCGACAGGCTGCACAAGTGCGGAAGAAACTAGATCGAGGAGCTGCCGGTGGCTCTTTGGTCGATCAGAACGACGCCAAATCGAGCCACTGGACAGACACCTTTCGCTCTAGTCTATGGAGCAGAGGCAGTTACCCCCACGGAACTCGTATACGGGTCACCTCGAGTGCTCGCTTATGATGAGCTCGAGCAAGAGCAGCTGCAGCAAGATGACGCGCTGCTCCTTGAGGAAGACCGTCTTCAGGCTACTGTGCGAGCTGCTCGCTACCAGCAAGCTCTGCGCCGCTACCATAGCCGCAGAGTCAATGCCAGAAGTCTCGAGGAAGGAGACCTTGTTCTTCGGCGCGTTCAGTCCGCCAAGAATTCCAACAAGTTGACGCCGAAGTGGGAAGGCCCTTACCGGGTGAAGCTAGTCACAAGGCCTGGCGCTGTCCGCCTTGAGACCGAAGATGGCGTACCAGTGAGCAACTCCTGGAACATCGAGCATCTTCGTAAGTTTTACCCGTAAGGCGCGGTTGTCGGACCCTGTCCGGCAACCACCCTTCTGTACAAGTCTTGCTGCTGTTGCATGTAATCCTTTGTACAGAGCCAGGCGCAGACCCTGAGCACAAGTAAATGAAGCGCTGACACCCCGGGGTTATAGCATGCATGCTAGGTCGAGTCTCGTCCTTGGTTAGGGATGATAGTGCCTAACAGCGGCTAACCCCTAGCTTAGAGGTCGAGTGTCCGTCCCTTTGCTTTTCTTTCGTTCGCAGGGCTCGCATATCCTGGCCAGACTACTTGAGGGCGAAAAGGAGAAGAAGGGCGCGCCGGCACCTGGGCCCCGGCAAGCCAGTATTGCTGGGGGCTGCGAGTGCCAAGATTCGTCCACGGCAAGCCAGAGTTGCCGGGGGCTGCAATATCAGATAAGTCATTCGTCCCTCATCATGCATCCTCTTATGGACTGGGGAATACGAAACCGCGTTTCTTCCCGAAAACTGTCGTGCTCCCTCAACTCTAGGCCCTGGGGCTCGTTCCCGGGGCCAAGTTTGGTCGTAGTCGCGGCAGCAAAGGGATGAAACGAGGAGGCCGCACCCAATTCGTTCCCGCCTCCGTCAAAGGCGTGAGAAAGGTCGAGCGACGTGGGAAGGCGGCAGGGCCTGTTGCCGGGAGATGAAATGTCTGTCCGAGGGATACCAAGGATTTGCTCCTTGGCGTGGGTTCAACCCGCGAGACAAATAACCCGGCAAGCATCCCCTTTTCATTAAAAAAACATCCCACTCAGGTACAGTCCATAGAGGATGAAAAACATGAAAGAGAGGATTACAAGTTTTAGATGCAGCTAAGGCCCGAAGGCTTACAAATTAAAAAGATAAGATGCCCGTAATCCCTTTCATGTCCCTCTCTTCAGGAGGCAAGTCAAGGAGGCAAAAAGGGCAAAAGGGGCGCCTAGGCGAGCTACGGGTGCCAGAAGACACCAAGAGAACATCCCGGGGGCCGTCCGAAGGCTGGACGGTGACGGCGGCGCCGGAAGCGGGGCTCGAAGACGGGGCGGCAGGACGTCAGCACGCTGTCGAGGGCACCACGCCCTCGTACTCCGGCTTGACGGCCTTGTCGCCAGCCCTCTTCCCCTTCCGCAGCCTCCCTACACCAGCCGCCCAAGGAGACGACCCCGGGGAGTTCAAGGAGCCGGCGACACGGATGATGGGGTCACCGGTGCCGCACGAAGCGGCGCCCGACACCTAGTCGGACCCGCCATCCCGCCGCCCGCTACCCTCATCATCGCTGTCGCTCTCCTCCTCATCACTCTCGCTCGAGGGGGAGCTTTCACTATCGGAGGAGCTGTCCACGCAGCACTTCGCCCGAGTGCCGAAGCACCCGAAGACCTTGACGGAGAGGAGATCGCCCTCCATCAACTTAAAATGGAGGGTAAACCCCTCCATCAGGCTGTGGATACGGGCGAAAGTCTTCCACCCTCGGTCAAGATACATCACATTAGGGGCTGGGAATACAACGCGGACTCGCGTGCCGCTGATCCCACAGCCCCTCATGTGCAGTCTCAGTGTCTCAGGCGGGTCCAACTCCATCGCGCTCGCAAATGGAGCTGGAAGCCGGAGGCGACGACGAGGCGCCCGGCGCAGCCTGACGAAGAACTCGCAAGGGTCGTCCCCTATATGGACCGCCGTAGGGGGAGGAACCGCCGGCGGAGGTGAAGCTGGCGCGCCGCCCCGTCCGCCTCTTCCCCGAGCGCCTCGACCTCGTCCTCGACCTCGTCCCCGACCTCGCCCCCTCCCTCTTCCCCTTATGGCTGGCTCTGCCACCACGAGCGCAGGAGAGGGAGGGGTGCGCTGTCTAGCGGCGACCCTCGCCGCCACCGATGAAGGGCCAGGGTTCCCTTTATCCATGGCGAATGAGAGAAAGGGGAGCAGAAGCTGAAGAAAGGAGGATATGAGAAAGTGCGGGCTTCTGTGCCCCCCCTCCCGCTCTTTATAAAGGAGTGAGGTGGGGGCTTGGCCGCCCCGCCCAGCGAATCAAGGCACGGGAAGAGCAGGGAGTCGGGGCCAACCCGCTGCCTCTGCTCGCGGCGGCCCAGATTCCCACTTCCACCGTCCGCGACCCCAAACGCATGGGAGCCGCGTGGCGGGGATGCAGAACCGAGGCGACGGATGAGGCGGCCTCGCCCCACCCCGTGATCGCGCGGAGTGGACGCCTCGAAAAACCGTGCACCGGCCCCGTCCAGTAAATGCACCACGCCCCCACGCCTACCTCCGTTTAGGTAGGAGGGCGTGAACCGTTCCCTTCATCATGGCTTGGCGCATGCTCGCGGGGCTTAGCCCTGCGCACGCCGCCCACGTCACCCACGGCGCCGCGTTTGACGCGTGCCGTTCTGGCCGTGCGCGGTGGAAGCGGAGAGATATGCGGCGTGACCTAGGCCGCGCATGCCCGTGCACTGTTTTGGGCCTGGCCCAACAGCGCTCGGCACCGTGTCTGGCCCAGGCCCAGGGGCTCCTATCGGTGCACTAGAGTAGGGGTACCCTAGTATCCCGAACTTGTGCACGGGCAGGAGCCCCCGGGCCTGGGCCAGACATGGTGCCAAGCGCTGTTGGGCCGGAGCTGCAACTAGTTGCGACAAGGTTTCTTGCCGGTAGCGGCACCGCCAGCAGGCTGCTGACGTTCTGCACTCAGCGCTCGCGGCTCAGGTGCCTGCACCGGCAAGTTCCCTAAAAAGCGTAGGGTAAAAGCATACAAAGCAAAGAGTCAAGTAGAGGGAATAACACTGCAATGGCTACCCAGAATCAAGTTATATTACAAAGATAGCTTGTCGCAGCTCTAACGGATCGTTTTCATGACATAATGGGCAGCGACAAGAAAAGAAGAAATGAGCGGCCTAATCTGCGCGATCGCCTTCGACCCGCTTGATCCCGCT